>NW_006921594.1:2374219-2408421 GCF_000298275.1 Orycteropus afer afer
CACAAGAAAATCACCACGGATCAAAGAATAGAAGCTGAAGAAACAAGGACCTTCCCTCAGAGCCAACCAACAAAGAATGCCTTCTCCTATAGCCAGCTAACTGAATTTGGACTGCTCGCCTCCTAAACTGTGAGAAAATGAATTCCCGTTGGTTAAAGCCATCCACTTGCAGCACTGCTACATGGCAGCACCAGAGAACTAAGGCAGGATCTCTCTGGTATTCTTATGGAACTAGTAATTCAATAATTAAACTGGGATCCATCAAACTAGGATTAATATGTTTTACTTCCTGATACAAGTGACTGAATTCCACAATTTCAAAGGTTTTTAATTTCACAAGAACTAAATAAAAATAGTAGTGAGACTCTCTGGGTGGGTCCAGCCATCATCATTTCTGAAATAATTCTTCTGCCTTTTTCTAATAACAGGGATTTGCACATCAGCAAATGTGAGTAATGACATAGTGATACTGTTTTACCACTTCCCATCCTTCTAAAGAGCCTTACTTCTGTTATTTCATGAGATACCTTTAATGATGCATCATCTATAAGCTAACTTTTTAACTAAACTTCATGAACTGATAATAAAAGGTGGAAAATCAAACAGATTACAATATAGTAAGTTTAATATGCCATAATATTCTAAAGTTCTTTCCTTTACTCTTTGAGATCTAGAAAGAGCTGTTGCTGTTGTTGTTGTTATGTGCTGTCAAGTCGGACCCGACTCATAGCTACCCCTCCCTTGGGTTCCCGAGGCAGTATCACTACGGAAGTAGATTGCCCCATCTTCCTTCTGAGGAGTGGCTGGTGGGTTTGAACCGCCAGCCTTCTGGTTAGCAGTCAAGTGCCTTAGCCACTATGCTACCAGAGCTAGCTTTATTATTATTAATGATAAGAAGGAAATAGTGTTTAACTGACAGCAAGCCAGTTGTATTCAATGTGTCTTCAAAGAAACACCTATGTTAAATAATTCCAGCAATGCTTCATTGAGGCACTAACTTTTTTTTTTTTTTTATTGTGATTTGGGTGAAAATTTACAGAGCAAATACACTTTCCATACAGCAGTTCACATACACTTTGTCTCAGGACATTGACCGCAACTTACCACAATGCAACATCTCCCCTCCTACTTTCTCCCAATAGTTACCTCTTCCCTGTGTCCATCCCTCCATGCACTCCTGCCCCCTGAACTGTGCATAAGCAGCCCTTCTTTCTCCCAGAGGCACTAACTTTCTATTCTACTGTGGAACACTTAGATTTGAAGACTGGGAGAGGGATCCTACAAAAACTCACTTGATGTTGAACAACTTTTAACTGACTATTCTTAGAACCCTAGAAGTAGTCACTGTGCACTTAGATTTTTTGCATATTATTCATAAAATCTATCATCATAAAAACATATGTAATGAATTTATTCTGTTTAAAAGGGAAAGAATGGATTATTTCAGGGAGGATATGTTTTCATTACTTTTTGTGTTTTTATTTTAAAATTATTTTGTATCAAATATATTTGAAGCTCCTCATAAATATTCTTTTAATCATAATAATAATCCTCTTAGGTAGTACATGTATTAGCGCTATTTAACCAAGCAGAAATTGACTTATCGAAAAGTTAGGAAATTTGCTCAAGGCAATAGAAGCTGCTTTGCATCCAAGCAGCAGTGAAGAATCAAATGCACTGGGCAAAGCTGCTGTGAAAGACCTCTTTAAAGTGTTAAGGAGCAAACGTCACTTTGAGATTAAGGGGTGTCTGACCCAAGCCATGGTCTTTTCAGTTGCTTCATATGCAAGCAAAAGCTGGACAATGAATAAGGAAGACCGAAGAACTGATGCCCCTGAATTAGAGTACTGGCAAAAAATATTGAAGATATCATGGACTGTTAAAAAATGAAAATATCTATTCTTAGAAGTAGTACAGCCAGAATGCTCCTTAAAGGCGAGGATGGTGAGACTTCATCTCACATGTTTGGGACATGTCATCAGGAGGGACTTGTCCCTGGAAGAGGCCATCATACTTGGTTGAGGCTTGGTGAAAAAGAGGAATATCCTCAATGAGATAGGTTGGCAGTGGCTGCAGCAATGGGCTCAAACATGGCAACAACTGTGAGGATGGTGCAGGACTGGGCAGTGTTTCATTCGGCTGCAGAGTCACTTTGAGTTGGAACCAACTTGACGGCACCTAACAACAACAACAGAGGCAGAGCCAGGATCAGAATGCAGGCAGTTCACCTCTGGAGTCCTTGCTCTAACCCAACATGCTATGGTAGATTACTTCTAACACTTGGTTGATCAAGTGTAAATATAAAACACTCTGCTGATTGGTTTGCTCATCTACCTCTTTTTGGCTTTCATTCACGTTCCTTTTCCTTTCTAAGGATTATTCTGAATTTCAGTTTTAATGAAGCATTGACAGTATGAACGAACCTTCAACAAATAAGAATAAAGTCATCTTGGAGTCAGAGGACTGATAAGCCAATCACACAGCTGAAACAGACCTAAGAGGGTAGGTAACCTAGAAAGAGATGACATCTCACTTCGAAGACACACTACTTATAACTCTAAAACAAAAAATAAGGCCCACAGTTACAGCCACAAGAGCAATGTAGAGATTACACAGGAACTTGAGAATGGTAAAACAAGATAATGACAGAAGCCCCAAAAGATTAAGTCATACCTATAAATATTAATATTTACAAAAAAAAAAAAAAAGTTACCCTCTTAAAACATGAGTGCCACTTATTAGAAAGGAAATTTGGACTACTCTGAAAAACCAAATTCATTAAAGGGTATCTAAAAAAACTACAGACTCAAAAATCATTTTAGAAATTATAATGATACTAAACAAGATACATCCACAGAAACATACTCACTTTCTATACTTCATAAATAGAGAAATACAGAAAAAACAACCAGATTAAAAAATGGATCCCTAAATACTTTCAAATAAATTTAAGAAATCTGATTGTTTTCTTTGCCAAATAAAGCTTCTTTCCAGCTGTGCTGTATTAAGAAGAGTTTGATTGGGACTTGGGGTACTGGGAAGGTTAAAATAAACTAAAAAGGAATAGCTGTTACAGTTTCCAGGACTCTCTATCCTCCCCGGGAGAATCAAGAATCATAAAAGGCATTAAGATGGTGGTTTTATTAAAAGCAAAAAGAAGGTAAGAATTATCAAACCCAAGGAGACTTGACTAAAGAAACAAACTTTCAAAAAAGATGAGTCTTCTGCATCCATGTGGTGCATGGTCAGAGTTCTTTTCCCCTTTGTACTTGAGGTTTTCAGTTTTTATGGTTTTATTCTGTCATGTTTATAGTTTTTGCCAAAAGTGTTTAACCTCTGAGAAGCCAACTAGGTTCTGGGAAGAATGCCTGTCTTAAACTGGGCCAAGCAAAACTTGCACAATTCAGTGAACTAAGAGGAAAACTCAGCACAAGACTGACAGCTACTGTAAATTTAGGAAAACAAAAGAACATTCCAGCAGCAAAGTAGCTCAAAAGAAAGCATAAAAAGGAAATCTTTAGCACCACATTTGCTACAACAACTGTTACGATTCCTGCAGACACAACCCCAAACGAAACACTTTGGTCCTATGAAAGGTCATAAATGTTAAGCCCATGCAGCTGGGGTAACTGGAGGGCTTGTAACTTCCCAGCATCAGTAAGGTAACAACAAAAACCTACTTAAACAGCATCGTAGATGCCTGGTGAAAATACCTGTGATGGATCCAAAGAGCTTTCTTTCTATTGAAATGAGATAGAAGATTAGTTTTTGTAAAAACAAGTTAGTTTAATGAAATTATCCCAAATTGATTTACCCAATCAGTATGTGGCCAGAAAAATCTTACATTAGGAAAATATAAAGAAAGCAGCCTGGTCCTAGTGAAAGGAGCCTTGATTAAGAGCCATCAAAAAACTATGTGCACAATAAACTCTGCTCTAAGGCAGTCTCTTATCTGTCTCAGTTTCCTCTTTGTAAGATGTGGTGTGCCAGGTACCCTGGATTTCTTGGAACACACACCAAACAGCTTAAGTAGAGTACAGGGAAGAAGAGAGAGCAGTGAATTCTCAGAATAACCCACAACCCAGTTTTGAGTGAATGCAGATTTGTATGGGTTTTATCTTGACTAATCTCTAATAAAGGCTTCTATGACGGAAATGTTTGAAAATTCTTTTTTAATCTGGTCCCCATGAGATAAAGTATACACTGGCAAACAAAGGGCCATCAGCACTGAACCGGCCAACAATATGCCAGAAAGCAATTGCATATTAGAACGCGGGCAAAGTTATGTGTAGTAGTAATTTAGAGACTACCTTGAGATCAGACCTGAGTCTAGTGTCGTAATCAAAGCACGGGGGTTCTAGATTCCTTAGCTGCTCAGGGTTACATCTGCCCAGAGGTGGCACAATGTGATTTACTGCTCAGGGTAAATCTGGTGGGGTCAAGGAGTACCTCTTCCCAGAGAGTGCTTTCCTGTGACTACTATTTCTCAATACAAAATTTAAGAAAAGCAGGCTAGAAGTAGGTTCTGGTTATTTTGAATCACAGCCGAGATGGCAATGTTATTTATTATCTAGCCTCTGTGAAAATCTGGCTGTGAGGGACGAGACACAGACGTCTCCGGGGAGTTCTGCTCTTCAAGTGTGTGTGGGGGCAGGAAATATTTACTAACACAGCACGGTAGCTCTGCTTCAAGTAGCTCAGTGTCTCCAAGCTGGGGGACAAGAAGCGTTTCTGGCCTCCAGCCCTAGACTGACCTGCTGCCTGAATAAACTGGCCCGATGTATGCCTCCTACACAGAACCCTCTGGCACAGTGGTGTCCTGAGAGGCCATATGTCTCAGCCAGAATACAGTCAATATTTTCCTAGTTGGGAAGAAAGTGAGATAGGTCAGGAGGTAAAACGAAAGTTAGACAAGAGCTACATTTTCCACTGCAGCACAAGAGGACTGACTATACTTAGGGAAACTGAATTTTACTTTTATTATGTATCTTTACTATTATCTTTCCTTTCAAACTCAAAGGAACCTTGGGAAAAACAGCACCCCTCCCCAATGCAGGAATTCCTCAGTAATTTACTTAATTTCCAAACTCTGGAGTCTCTGCTCCTAAGAGAGGTGCATTTGTATCGTAAATATAGTCAACTCTTGATAAGATAACACAGATATTTTTGTTTCTCTTACTTATTTCTTTATCTTGCTACCTTACGTGATTGATTCATTAAATATTCCACACTCTTACATTTGTTCTAGTAATTGTGGATCAAAATTTTAACCACCCACCAGCCATTCATCTGAAGGGAGATACGGCCTCAGAAACCTAAGGAGGGGTCACTATGAGTCGAATCCGAGTCAACCACAGTGAGTTTGGTTTGGTTTTGGTTAACGGTTAAAATAGCCATTTCTAAAGAATTATATTTATGACAGCCTTTTTGTTTTCCAGGGATTTCACACAGGAATCTGGAGAATAAAAACCTCAGTTTAAAAGCAGAGTTTATTAGGAACATTTTACACATAAAGTTAATACTTCAGCAGATAGAAAAACTAAAAAAAAAATTAAAATTAAAATAAAAAAAAAAGAGTAGAGATTATTTGCATCAGTTTACTGACTTCCTGGGGCAGTGGTAGTTCCCTGGTATCCTTCCTGGCTGCCGTGCGGGAGGCCTGGGTCGCGTTCTCTACCAACGCAGCTCATGCACCAGCACCATCCGCCTGTCAGAGGCGGCTTGAGTGCCACTATGCTGCTGAACGTTTCAGTGGAACTCCCAGGCTAAGAAGAACTAGGAAGAAAGGCCAGAGAGCTACTTTCAAAAATCAGCCAACAGAAACTCTACATATCCTAACAGACTGTTCTGCACCAACAAGGGGCCATCTCAGGACCAGGAGCATTCCTTTTTGTTGTGGCTGGGGTTGCCATAAGTTGGGGGCCAAGTTGATGGCAGCAAACAAAGTGAGTCTCTACAACATTTTAAGATCACAAGTTTCACAGCTGGATAATAACATTACTATCCCCATAGAGGAGCTCTGGCAGTGTAGTGCCTAAGGCACTTGACTACTAACCAAAAGGCTGGCGGTTCAAACCCACCAGCCACAATCCACAGAAGTAAGGTTGGGCAATCTACTTCCGTAGTGATATCACCTCAGCAAACCAAGGAGGGTCACTGAGTCAGGTCCAACTCGACGGCAGATAACAACAACATCCCCATAGGGTTATGGTGAGGTTTACAAGAGATAATGTATATAAAGTGCTCAATAAAGGATTTAACATATCACAGAAAGGTTAGTGGGTTTGAACCACTAACCTTCTGGTTAGCAGCCAGATGCCTTATCCACTACGCCACCAGAGCTCCCTCTGACTACAATGATGGCAGAATACTTACTCTAGGTAGGTCATGTTCCTCTACCTACCTACCTTCCACTTATTTATCCTGACTACTATATCAAAGAAGGTCTGTAGCATAGTACCTAAGGCATTTGACTGCTAACCAGAAGGCTGGCGGTTCAAACCCACCAGCCACTCCTTGGAAGGAAGGTTGGGCCATCTACTTCAGTAGTGATACTGCCTTGGAAACCCAAGGAGGGGTCGCTATGAGTCCATGACATAACAACAACAACAACTATACCAAAACAAGGCCATTCTAGTTTAAACCAGGAGGTTTCTGAAAGGCTCTGTTCAGAGCTCAAACACTTGCAAAAAGAGAACTAAGAAGGCAACTCTAGGAAACAGAATCTGCAGCAAGTTAGAGCAGAAATCTGCCTGGGAAAAGCTTGTCTATGGCTACAGTACAAGAATTCAAAATAATAACCTATTTTTTCCATATTTCAATGATTATCCATTTTTTTCTCTAGGAAGCTAAACGGCAAAAACAGAGTAAGTCTTTAACTTTAACTAAACTTTTAACTAAAACTATTCAGTGCAGACTTTATTAAATTGGTCAGTTAAAACACATTTTTAATACAGAGAATTTAATTAATAATAAGCTAGAGTATTATTTCTGGGCAATATAATCTACTTAGATACTAAAAGCATTTTCCTAAACAGAGTCAACATTCAACAGTCACTAAAGTTGTTAAAGTTTATGGCTAGGACAAAATATATGAAAGTAAATCCTCCAGTTTTAATGAAATATGTTTATATAAAAACAAAACATAAATCTCTCCCAAATGCTTAACTTCATATATTCTCCAATTTTACTTTCCTAACTGTATTTATTTCATAATTCACATGGTTGGCTTCACCCCTTGTTTTTTGTCCTCGGATTAAATATTGTGTAAGGTTTATTATGAAAAGAAACCAGCTGCCTTTAAAAAAATAAAAAATAAAAAAAATAAAAAATATATATATATTGTACCCACTGGCATGATTCCATGAAAGGTTTCAAGGTTGATGATGAAAGCTATGCCAGATGCTTTTAGCCACTGCTATTAGCCTATCATAAACAGACCCACAGGGCTGGCAGGTCACCTATGATGTGAGGTCTCTGTGGCAGCATCAGAATAAACAAATGCACTCGCAGCAGACTGACCTGGTTGGCATTTAAGCTGACAATTTTCACAGGCCTTAGAACATACACAGCAATTCTCCAGGCACCTGACTGTTGCACAGAAAAGAGTCCAAAGGGTGACGCAGCAATGCAAGAGGCTGAGAGGTCCCCAAGGGGCTGTTCCTGAAGGTCCTGGAAGCAGGGGCAGCATCCCCGGTAGGAGGCCCAGGCCTCACGCGGGCCAGGAGAGCCTTGCCCGGAGAGGGAGACCCCTGAAGCTCTCTGCAGCCCTGACAGATGAGACAGGCCCCAACCAAAGAGACCCAGCGGTGTGACAGACACACCAGGTGAGATGAAGAGGAGCATGCAGAGTCCAACGTCACAGAGAAATCAGACCCCAAAGCCTGTTTCAAGGCAGTGCACAGGGGGTAAGTCCTGTTATTTATGGAATTAATTGGCAAATCGATGACAGTACTTTGTTACTCTTTCCACATCCCTCCCTCTCCAGCTCTCTCCCCATATTTTAATAACATTTGATTTTTTTTTTAAGGCAGTATTATAAAGCTCAGAACAGGACAGTATGACATTGAAATTATAAGGTATAAATATCTCCACATTAATTTAGTGTACAAACAATTTCTGAGCCAAGAAAATCTATGAACATGTTGTTTACAAGGACTCTAAAATTAACCAAAGCAGCTAAACCTGTTTTTCTCATATAATAAAAATTGTGTAGTCTTGCATAGGAGGCCTTGAGAAGGACTACTACTGGGCTTATTGCAATATTTAAAGCATAAGAAAGTTAATAAATGTCATGGAAAAGAAGGTAAGGATAAAAGCCCTGTAACTGAGCCACCTCTTGATCCTCGACACTCGATCCATGTTACCACCACCACATCCCTCAGCTGGGTTCTTCCAGGGTCCCTGCTCACTGGTTACTCTCGCCACTAGGGCAACAAATGCCAGAACTCTCAAACTAAAAGCTCGAAGTGTCTGTGGTTCTTGTTGTTGTTGACTGTGTGTATGGTTTAAGTTCGGCTTACAGCAACAGGGAAGTAAGGGCATGCTTTGGAGATATTTGGGTTTGGTTCCATACTGCCACAATAAAGCAAATACTGCAATAAAGAGAGTTACACTAACTTTTTGGTTTCCAAGCCATAGAAAAGTTATGTTTACACTATACTGCAGTCTATTATGGGGTTCTGGTGGTATAGTGTTAAGGCATTTGGCTGCTAATGGGAAGGTCGGTGGTTCAAATCTACCAGCTGCTGCTCTGTGAAATAACGAGGAATCAGTCTACTTCCATAAAGATTTACAGCCTTGGAAACCCAGTGGGGGTCACTATGCACTGTAATCAACTCAATGGCAGTGAGTTTGGTTTGGGGTTTGTAGTTTATTAATTGTGCAGTGGCATTATGAAAGGTTTGAAATATTGTGAGAATTACCAAAATGTGACACAGACAGGAAGTGAGTAGATGCTGTTGGAAAAATGGCCCCTATAAACTCTCTTGACACAGGGTTGCCAAAAAACTTCAATTTGTAAAAAATGCTATATATGTGAAGTACAATAAAGCAAAGTACAAAAATAAGGTATGCCTACGACATATCTGGAGGCACAAAAATAAAGTTGGTTCAATTCGTGATCACACCGCCATCTCATCGAGTGGTACGAACAAGCAGGTCTTACCCTCTGGTGGCGCAGTGCCTAAGGCACCTGACTGCTAACCAGACCCACCAGCCACTCCTCGGAAGGAAGGTTGGGCAATCTACTTCCATAGTGATACCGCCTCGGAAACCCAAGGAGGGGTCGCTATGAGTCGGGTCTGACTCGACGGCACATAACAACATCAGCAACAACCCTCTTTATGAGGACCACGTACGCCACCAGAGCTCCCGTCTAAATAATTGAGCCCTGCTTTCTAGTCCTGGCTCTGTCATTAGTGGCTGAGTGACCCTGAGCAAGTTATTTCATTCTGTGTCCATATGCATACAAAGGGGAAATAATCTTCAAGTCCTTTCTAAGTACTATGGTTCTGGGATGACATAATGGACTATTATCTATAACCAGTAGATTACTTCCTAAGTCTAGCTCAGAAACTTTTCTTGGCCTTGAAAAGGACCACTGCTGGGCTTATTACAATATTCAAAGCACAAGCAAGTTAATTAATGCTGACTGCAAGAAGATAGCTAAGCCCAATGGCAAACGGCTATGCTATACAGTGCCATGAAGGCACAGATTCTATTACGGATTGAATTCTGTACCCCAAATGATATGGTGAAGTTGTAGCCCCTGTTCTTGTGAATGTAAGCTTGTCTGTAAATAGAGTATTTGAATATGTTTAAGTTATCAATTAAGAGGTCATAGTGGATTCAGGTGGGTCCTAATGCACATGGCTGGTGTCCTTATAAAAAGAAGAGATACTCTGGGTGAAGAAGCCCAGGTGAAGATGAAGGCAGAGATCAGAGCGACGCATCTACAAGCCAAGGAGTGCCGAGATTTCCAAGAACCACCAGAATCTAGAAGAGGCACGGGAGGATCTCCCCCTTCAGCGTGACCGTGCTGACACCGTTTTAGACTTCTAGCCTCCAGAACAGTAAGACAATACGTTGGCAGGTCAGGGCACGTCAGCTCCTCTGTGTTGTCCATTGCTGTATTCCAGTAACCGAAAGAGTGCCTGCCACACAGTAAGTGTTCAATAATCACTTGTTGGATGAATTAGAGTCACAGAGAAGATTTGCTAAGGGATTTCGAGAACCCGGTTGAGGCCAGAGAGAACACACATACAATGACAACAATTTCATGGTCTTCCAAGTTTTCTTGAGTAGTGTTCAGATTCTCAGCATAGACAGAAGTTAAAAAGACAATACTCAACGGCAAATAACAACAAGAAGAAGAAGTTCCAAAAGGTAAGTGTGCCAGGATTGACAGAGTAGCAAGCAATTTAGGGGATTCAAGAGATTCATATCTGGATAAGGAAAAAAATGTACTGGCGGGGAGGGGAGGAGAGAATATGGCATATACATGTAAGTTCATGACCCTTGGTGTGTTTGAGTCCACTGTTTTAGTCACTAAGTCAATCCATCTCACCAAGGGCCTCCCTCCTGTTCACCAATCCTTCACTTTCCCAATCATGGTGTCCTTTTCTGGCAACTCGTCTTTGCTGATGACATATTGAAAGTGAGTGAATCAAAGTTTCACCATCCTCACTTCTAAGGAGCCTTCTGGTTGGATTTCTATTAAGAATTTGTGTGTGTGTGCGTGTGTGTGTGTATTTTTTGTTCTGCATGGTCAGTTAGAGTTCAGGAGCCAACAGAGATTCATAACTTCTTCTGAATAAAAGTGTATTTAAAAAAAGATAAGAAAGAAAAAGAAAGCACTTGATTACAAAACAAAAGGAGACTCACTGCAGAGCCTACCACACAGGGCTGGGCCCATGGCAGACAATAAGTATCTTTGCTTTGATGTAATTCATTTGTATGGCCCGAGGTAAAGATTACTTTTGGTTTAACTTCTCCTGTCACTCCACAGAACACATTCTCTAAGAGTTATCTACCATAGATGTTGAGATATTCTTTCTAAAATAACTAATCTTCTGTCATTCCAAAATGCAATCTCTGCATCCCTCCCTGAGCATAATTATTAGGAGAAAAATAAACTTCAACTTTCACTGTCAACTTTAAATTATGTTATGTTGGAGAGCTGTTATTCCCCAAGAGGTCCAGCTCCTCCAGTGTGATTTCCCAAGAGAAGTCACAGTACAAATTTAGGCAGGTTTAATATGTCTTTGGAAAACCAGTATATTAATCCACTTTGCTCTTTTCTTTCAATTATCTTCACAGTTTCTTTCCACAAACCCCTGTGTTTCCAGTTTTCTAAGAGACAATGACCATTTACTTATATGAATATTTTCTGTCCTTCAAAACGAGGTGGATGATTAATTTCTCTGACTAAACTGTTTTGTAATTATTCAGTCTATTATTCTAATTGCTGTTTACATGTACTTGAGAGAATGTCCACCACTTTCCATCCTCCCTTTGGTCAAGTATACAAGAGGCATGGAAGCAAGTACAAATTACCAGGTCCTGTGCTTTGAAAGGTGGCCTGAGATGAGGATCAATTAAAATCCCATGGAAAAAACTGTTTGGGAGCCCTGAAAAATATTTTTCACTAAACTGATGACTTCAAGGCATTTCCTCTGTTTTCTCCAGTACTTATTTTTGGAGATTTAAATTAACATCACCCAAACTGTAGCAGGAAGAAAATGTAAAGTTAATTTCCTCCATTATTCTATATCCTGATATTGCTGATAACCTGTTGGTAAAAGTATGTCTTTAAAATGTAAATGTTAAAACAAGAATTACTTAGGAATTTGTTAGGTTAACAGCTTTAAGGTAGAAATAGGAGCAACTATTTTATTCTTTTCAGTTCATATGTGCTGCTGTTGAGTGTCAGTGAGTTTGGATTCACAGTGACCCATGAGATAAGGTTGAACTGCCCTACAAAGTGTTCCTGGATGTTATCTTTAGGGAGCGATTGTCAGTTATTTCCTCTGTGTAGCCACTGGGTGGGTTCGAACTGCCAACATTTCAGTTAGTAGCTAAGCACTTAACCACTGTGCCACCAGAGCTCCTTTCAGTTCAATATAACATGAACCAAAACAAGCTGTTTCAAAAAGCAATCTCTGGTCTCTCCCTTAAGAAAATCACACACAGAAATGTAAATTTACAAAACAAGGAAGTTACAAGTACACTTATTTTTCCTACAAAGAATACTTAGGCTACAAAGAAGGCTAGATCAGGGACTCTTAGGTGTTGTGGTGGTTAGGTTTGTGTCAATTTGGCTGGGCCTGGTTGAATGGCTGGGCAGCTGGATGTAGCATTCCCCATGATAAGACTGTAATCAATTCCATGGTGGAATCTAATGGGAGCAGCTGAGTAGATGCCCTAGGGATTTGGTCTGCTTCCTGTCTATGAGGAGAAGCCTTGGGGAATGGTCTCTAGCTTATGGCACGCTTGGACCCTGCATGTAGCCATGTCGTTGTTCAGCAGCCTGCCATGCTCTGCCAACCTTGGGACTTACAATGGACTTAAATTAATGGCCTGCCACGTGGTTTGGTAACATCAGGACTGTGCCTTTTTACTTGCCAACCTTGGGCTTGGCAGCCTCAGCAGCAAGCAGCTGTCTGAGTGAGGAGATGCCTCTAGCTTCAGTGGGCTGGGAGCTAGAGGCAGAGCTGAAGCCCAACGCTGAGGGTCTTTCACCCAGCCCCTAGAGCTTGGTACTTTGAACTTGGACTTGAAGCCTCCAAATTTTAAGAATAAACTCCTGTTTGTTAAGGCCATCCCATTTGTGGTATATTCTTACCAGAGTGGCACTAGGTAACCAGAACAGGTGTCATGTGCCATGAACACAAAACAATACTATAAATAAAAAAAATACATAGGATTTCAAAGGAAAGCAGCTACATTAAAATAGTTATAATATTAAAAACTAAGGTATAATATATGTGCTTCTTTACTAACAAATTAATATAAAGATCTAGTGGTAATCTGATACTACTTAATTTTAAACTAGTCATTAGCATCAACAATTTTTCAACATCTCTGCAATAAACATAATATGATATGGAAACATCAAAGTCACTCATATAAGTAGTAGTAGGTACTACTAATACCACTGAAATCTGTTGCCTGTATTTATAATTAAGGCTATGGTTAAACTCCACTTAGAGTTTAAAGGTTAGTGAAATTAAAGTTGCATTATTTTTTTTTTTCCTCATCTAAGTCATGTACCCTCAAAACTAAAGCTTGAGGATCACAGATGAATTTTTCAAATATTTTCCCAGAATATTCAACTTAAATCTTATATTTAAGAATATCACTCTGTTAGAGTTTTTCATACATTTAACAACTTTATACCATGAGGTCCCTCTACGCTATTTCACATTGTACTAGTTGAGAGGTATACCATACTAATTATGAAAGGTTCTCAAAACTACAATATTTTAACACTATATATAGATATTAAATTTACTGAAAACAAAGAGAAGCTACTATTTCTGTGTTACTTCAATTAGATTTGGGAGTTAGGCAGGGTCATTGGGAATGTAATTAAGAATCACAACAACAAACAGCTAAGTATATATTTTGAAAGAAATCAATACAGATATCATCAGATTCTAATTCCATCTAGAGAAAAAATCATTGATGAAAAAGTCTTGGGTCCTACATGGAAATGTTGGAGCTCTTTTTTTAAGCTGTCTACTCACACTTACAGGAGCGCTGGTAGCATAGAGCCTAAGGCATTTGACTGCTAACCAGAAGTCTGGTGGTTCAAACCCACCAGCCACTCCTCAGAAGGAAGATTGGGCAATCTACTTCCGTGGTGATACCACGTTGGAAACCCAAGGAGGCATCGCTACGAGTTGGATCCGACTCCACAGCAGTGTGTTTGGCTAATGTCAGATGGATCTTGTCTAAGTCAGAGAATATCAGAATGATGTTTATCTCTATTTTATTGACTATGCAAAGGTATTTGACTATGTGGATCATAACAAATTATGGATAACATTGAGAAAAATGGGAATTCCAGAACACTTAATTGTGCTCACTTGGAACCTGTACACAGACCAAGAGGCAAACCGAACAAAGGGATACTTCATGGCTTAAAATCAGGAAAGGTGTACATCAGGGTTGTATTCTTTCACCATATTTATTCAATCTGTATGCTGAGCAAATAATATGAGAAGCTGCAATTAACTACCTGTGACATGACACAACCTTGGTTGGTGAAAGCAAAGAGGACTTGAAGCATTTATTGATGGAGATCAAAGGCTACAGCTTTCAGCATGGATTACAACTCAACATAAAACAAAAATTCTCACAACTGAACCAGTAAGCATTATGATAATAGGAGAAAAGACTGAAGTTGCCAAGGATTTCATGGTACTTGCATCCACTGTTAACACTCATGGAAGCAGCAGTCAAGAAATAAAATGACATTTGGGCAAGTCTGCTGCAAAAGACTTCTTTAAAGTGTCAGAAAGCCAAGATGTTACTTTGAGGGCTAAAGTGAACCTGGCCCAAGCTCTGGTATTTTCCATCACCTCATATGCATGTGCAAACTGGACAATGAGTAAGGAAGACTGAAGAATTGATGCATTTGAATTATGGTGTTTGTACCATGAGTCAGAATTGACTTGATGGCACCTCACAACAAAAACAACAACCCATACTCACAGACATAAAAACTAAAACTACATGAAAAGAGGATAAAACACTATTGTTGAAAATATCATGAACCACTGCCATCTTTACTTCCTATAAATTACAATATATAATTAAATGAAAGCATTCAAAATTTCCAGTTGAAAGGGCATAAAGAGTTGGGAGAGAAAGTAAGAAAAAGAGAATTAGAAAAAGAAGAGGAAGAAAGAAGGAGAGATGAGGGAGAACGGTGGGAAGAGAGAAAGAGATGGGGAGATAGAAAGACAGACAATCAGATGGAAAGATGTACTAGGAAATAACAACCAAAAGGACACAACCAAAACTCTGCAGTTGATATCTGGAGTCGGCAGGCCAGACCTTCAGATGGAAGCTCCTTTCAATAATGCAGTCACACCTAGCCCTGGACTAAATGACTTCCTTTGGTTCCTACTCCTTCAGAATCTTCCCTTAAAAAAAAACAAAAGAAATTCTATATTCCAAGTTAATTTTCCCTAACTTAAGTTTTGGGAAATTATTTCTCAAAAGAATGTAGTGCTAAAACACTGTAAGCAGTTGCTGTCTAGTCAATCTACTTCACTGTGATCTCATGTATATCAGAGCAGAACTGGGTTCCACAGGCTTTTCAATGGCTGATTTCTCAGAAGTAGACTGCCAAGCCATCCTTTCAAGGCCCCTCTGGTTGGACTTGAACAGCCAACATTTTGTTTGACAGCTGAGCACATTAACTGTTTCCCTCACCCAGGGACTCTACCAATTGCTGTCTAACCCATGATGACCTCATCATGTAGGGAAAAAAACAAAATAAACTAAAAACATCCAGGATAGTTAAGATGAAGCCATAAATGACAACAATAAAAGAGAACACAGCATCATAAAAACAGTTTTAATTAAAAACAAAGGAATATGAATATAATCCAGCCTGCCTGGGCTTAACATTTATATTTCCCTTTCTTCCAGATTGCCAACAGGCAGGCCACCGGGCATTCAGAGATGAATTAAGGTATGGATTACATCAGTATATTTCTTCAGTTCAACAGCTGATTTAAATATGCTTATTCCCCTATCCTCTAAACCGGAACTTAATTTTTTTAAGGGTAAAATACCTTATCTAATGAGGTAAAATTTAAGCTAAAGTGAAATACAAAAAAAAAAAAAAAAAAGTTTTTATTTGTTGTGAGCATCTAAGATTAAGTTTCACCATACGTGCTTATGTCAAATATTTGAAAATAAAAATTATATTCAAAGAAAAATACTCTGATACTAATTTTCCTTGGGTATACTCTTTATAAACTGCAAGAAACCCATGAGTCATAATCCAATTTTTGTCAGAAGATTCAAAACATCCTGCCTATTCTGTATCTTTTCCCAAAAACTTCCTCCTTTAAACTGTAGTATTATGTAGTGTCTGTGCTATTACTGTAACTATGAAATAATTTTTTGAAATCATTTTAAAATGAATGGAAACTTCTACCACATTTAACATCACTCACTCCAAATGATAAAATATTCTCTTAGATGGAGGGCTTCCAAAACTATAAATTTACTTTATCACGTCCTACTGGTCACTTAAACAATTTCTACTTAAATAAATAGAAAGTGCCTTCTATGTCCAAGCACCATACGAAAGCAGACACTACTGTGTAGGATAATGTTCTCAAAGCATGACTCCTTTCCTCTAATGATGCAAAATCCAGGCAAGAGGATAAGACAGATATAAATAACTACCATATATATATATATAAATATAGTAGTTATACATATATATTTATATACAATATATATATAAATATAAATAACTACAAGACAGTTTGTAATGGATCTCCTCCCTTTTTGAACATCCTTCTTCTGCATCATTGATGTCCCCCCTTTACTGGATCATTACCAACAGTACTCAACCAGTTTATCCCATTTCTAAACACATTCCCTTTTAGCTACAAACCCTTTTTCTATTCCCATTTAGAAAAACTCCCTCAACAAAGTAGTCTAGACTTTCAATCTTTAATTTCTCCCTCCCATTTTCTCTAGAACCCATTTCAATCAGAATTTTAGCTCACAACACTAAAATTAGAAGATCACCAATGACTTCCATATGACAATTTCAGTGGTCACTTCTCATTCATCTTACCAGACTTCTCAGTTGCACTTGACACATGATTATTCCCTCCACCTTGAAACACTTCCTTCACTTGGTCAAATATTTTCTTCACAAGCTCCTCCTCTTTACTGGCTCCTTCTCCATCGGCTGCTACTGATCCTCACTTTTCTCATGGTTTCTCTTCATTTTCTGACCTCTAGCTCTGGTAGCATACTGGCTAAGACACTTGCCTGCTAATCAGACGGCTGGCGGTTCAAATCCACCAGCCACTCCTCGGAAGGAAGGCTGGGCAATCCTACTTCCGTAGTGATACTGCCTAGGAAACCCAAGGAGGGGTCGCTATGAGTCGGGGCCGACTCGACGGCACATAACAACAACAACATATTGGGGTGGTCCAAAGCTCAGTTTTTAGAGTAGCTTTTCATTCTGCCTCCTAGGCAGAAGTTCTTAACCTGGGGTGCCTATCAGAATTATACAGGAAATTCTAAAGATGACTTGACGTAACTCCATTCCAAATGACTGAGAATCTCCGAGGGTAAGGCCCAGAGTTGTATGTTACAATTTCTTACTTCTTTTGCCCAGAAGGTTTTACTCCAAATACACAGATGTCAGATTGAAAGACCTCGCTCTAGATGACTGCACCCACTGTACAGCCTGTACCTTGATGACTCAAGAAATACATCTCAGGTTGCAGATCATTCCTCTGAACTCCAGACTCCCCTATCTGACCACCAATTTCACATCATCACTTAGATATGTAATGGGCATCTCAAACTTAACATGTTCATAGACAAATTCCTGAACTTTATCCAGAAACTTATTCCTCCTGCAGTCTCCTCATCTCGGTTAATAGCAACTGCGTATGTTCAACTGCTCAGGCCTAAAAAAAAACCTGGGTATCATCCTTAACTCCTATATTTTTTTCACACTGCAATCCCACCCATTAGTAAAGCCTGCTGCTCTACTTTCAAAATACATCCATATGTAAGAACATTTTACTACCTGACCATGATCACCCTGACCCAACACCATTATCTCCCATCTGAATTATTTCAATAGTCTCATAGCAGGCCTCCCTTCTTTGGCCTTTGTGCACCTGTAGTCTACTATCAGCACAAAAGGCAGGAATGATAATTAAACATGACAAGTCAGATTATGTCAATCACCTGTTCAAAACCTGTCTCCGGCTTCCCAGATTACTCAGAGCAAAATCAAAAGCCTTACAATGTCTCATTAGGCCCTGCATTATCTGCTCCCCTTATTCACTGTCCAGTTCATAGAGATGTTGGATTTTAGAATAAGATGTCTGAAGGAATTTAGTGCCTTTGGCTACCTCCAGGAATAACAGCGATAACAGGATTTCCTTACTACTCTTCTTAAAAACTTACCTGCCAAGTTCACGATTAGAGTTCTTAGGGGAAGAGAATCTATAACTTTTGTCAGATTCTCAAAGAAACCATGAAACCAAATATTATCAGAATTACTGTGTAAGGTACTATCATAATTAATTAAAATTCAAATTTATTATAAGTTAAATCTTAACTTTTTCAAGCTTTTTTCTGTGATAGTAATTCAGTGAAAAGTAAATGACATTCAAATATAAATATGCTTTAAATACATCTGAAAATTAACCTTCTGTCTCTGATTTTTCTGGATTATGCAGCAGTTTACTTAGCTTTTCTACACTTTTTTTTTCTCTAATTCTTTAACTGTTTGTTTGTTTTTTTCCTTTCCTTTGTAATGATACTATGTTTAAAAGGTCAGCACTTTGCATCTACCAGCCACTCCGCAGAAGAAAGATATGGCAAATGGTTTCCACAAAGATTACAGCCTAGGAAACCCAATGGGACAGTTCTATTGTATCACAAAAAGTTGCCATGAATCGAATCAACTTGATAGCAATGAGGAATCAATCTAAAATTTAAGAAGCTATCAACTTGTGGTTCAAAACACAAGTCAGAAATATGACACTGAGAACCATACCTGCCCATGCTGTCAAGGGTTTCCATTGAAAGGAAATCCAATTAGTACACAAGAAACAAGGATTGAGTGGGAACTTGAGATAGGCTTTTTAATCACTGAAGATCACACTTCCTCATACCAAGTTATGAGGAAGCCATTCAACAAGCTTCTAAGATTAATATGTTGACACAACCCATACAGAGTGGAACAATCTAGGTTAACAATTTAGTAAACATGTCTCTGGTTGCCCAAGTCCATAGCTTTGATAATGATTGTGCACTCACATGGTTCAGTGTAAGGAACTCTAAATTTAAACTGTAAAGAAACTATAAGCTGGCTTGTCAAGGAACTATCATTATTACCCTTCCATAGTTTCACACTCACCCTCCCTCCTGAATCCTTCCCATTCAAATTTAAGTATACTCAAATCTTTCTCATCTTAAGAGAAAGGAACACAAAACACAAAACAACCAACCAGAACAATGTTCCCAGATCCCCACATCCAGCCTGAACTCTGGTCTTTCTAAAGCTATTATCATCAATTATGTTTCTTCACATTCCACAACGCACATCTGGCTTCTCCATGAAGATACCCTTAATAAGGTCTCCAAATGGCATTCACAGTGTTTAATCCAACAGAATTATTTCAGTATTCATCCTAGTGGACCCATCAACAATATATGGTACACTTGAAACATTCTTTCCCAGTCTCTGTGACACCAACTTCCTCAGTTTGTCTCTCCTCTCCTCTTACAGATCCCCTCAGCCAGATAATCTTCCTCTTTGTTCTCTGACCTCTTCCCCAGGCTATCTTATCAGTGCCATGGCCTTACTCTATCTATCTATCTATCTGACATCACCTCTGGAGGAAATTCTGAACTGTTCCATGGGATTATCTCCCAAGTACTCAAGCTGAACTCACACACTACTCCACCAAACTGGCTGGCCTCCAGTGTTCCCTGAGTCACTCAGTTCTCAGCCATCTGACCTTTCCTCTTAAGTCTCTACTTAAGAAAACGCATGCAGATTCACAGTTAATATCCTTTCCAGGAGTACAAATACAAATTAGTATGTTTGGCTTTAACTCCTTCTCCAAAGCTCCAGTTCAACATCTCCAAATACATTTAGAACTCTACTTGCATTCTGTATCACCATTTGAAGTTGAACCGTCTAAACTAACTCACATCAGCCCCACACTACATTCAGCTATCCCTTCTGATTCCTAATTGTTATTCATTTTCTCAGCTTATGAAACTAGAAAATGAATGTCTTGCATATCTAACTGTTGTTCCAATTATACAAGCATTAGCCCTGGGTCAGGGTCCCTCAACTGATCTTGAAAACCTAAAAAAAAACAAATATTCCACAGCGGGCATTGACCATAACTCTTTAGTTGAAAACAAACTTTCAACCTGGTTACTGTATCTGCTAATTGCCATTTGACCTAATACAAACATTACTTAAATGTTTCACCATTCTATAAAAAAAAAATAAAAACGTGGTACAGTCATAACATTTATTCTTCCCACTTAGATGATTATTCTGAAACCGGGTTTCTAAATAGTCTCACCTCACTATCCCACACCCTAAAGCTTCCTGGCAAATCTATCTGTATCTCTATTGTTTTATTTCCTCCCCACCCAACTCCTGAGTGAATGCTAAACTAATTTAAATTGTTAGAGCAGGGCAAAAGATAGCCTGTCTATAAAACCAAAGCAGCAAAAGTCCATCCATAGCTAATAGTTTCTATCTATTAAGATGACTTGCAAAGACTTCAGCGATTGTAAGAGCAGACCTCTGAGATTTGAGGCACATTTTGAGGTATCCCTATGTTTTAAAGGCTAAACTATAAATTCCAGACTCTTTGCTCCTCTGTCAAGTGGACAGGCATGAGGATAATTACTATAGATCACAAATTACATAGTTAATCTATTCTCCTACTCTCTAAAAGAATATTTATTTAAATGTTTACTTTGAATCCTAGAATAGAGAAGCATCTTTCCCTTATGAATACTTCTGATAGGTAAATGTCTCATTTTTTTTAACAACAGCCAATTATGTATTTCAAGTAAACAAAAGGCAATGATTTATATGTGCAAAATGAGTTATATTTTGACATAGTCAATTCCTCTTATGCTTACCCTTCTCACTCACACAAACACACCCCACATTGTATTACTATTGTTCCATTTAGTGTGTTGGCTGAGCAGTAAAATTCATTAAAATCCTATTTTCCAAAGGACCAGCAAATTTTGCTTCAGAAGGCACAAAAAATATAATTTTGAGGAAACATGAAACAGGATAACAGAATTCTAAGCAATCCCAGTAAAAGAAATCAGCAATGGCTAAATTCTTTAGCATGCCAGCCACATTTATGGAGAGGACCCACTTCTCATAACCCCCGGCCCAATCAGAACAGTTTCCATGATAGGAGTAGGACTACACGGAACTTCCTCATCCAGATCTCCATGATTTTTCCTAAGTGTGAGTGTACACGTGTGGCTGGAGTGGTAGGGAAGGTCAGAGAATGGGAGAGGAAGAAAGAGGAGACTATATCTCATTTGTATCCTCTTGGTTTTTCTCTTCTTTCATTTGACTAAAGGCTACATTCAGACATTAGTATTAAAAGCAAGCAAACAATGAAAATTTTTATAAATCCAACTATTTAAAGCTGGATTCATACGCAAATGTTACCATTCTATAACAATAAAATGAATAAACATGAAATGGAAAATAATAGGTTAGGAATTTTATAAATAAACTCAAATGTATAAAACAAGTAGATTTCACTTACATTATTTTACCCAATCACCTAGAAGCCAAGAAAATTGCATTGCCTGCCCAAGTCCTTGGAGAGACAGTTTAGTTAACAGCCTACCTGTGCTTCTGAGATGACCACACAGCTTACATGTCAAACTCATTTTAAAGTGTCAATCATGTTCTTTTCAATCTAATTAGTTTGGAAAGTAGTGTCACTGACCTGGAACTCTGCAGACCACTTATTATCATATCATTTGATCAACCTAACACTCTACCTCAGTTGAATTTGAGACACCTATAGCCAAAATGTAATATCCTTGCTCCCACTCATTATGAGTAACTCTCAGCATAATTTCCTATTTACAACTCAATTTATCTCTATGAATAAGCATAGCCAGCTTCACAGAGGCAACTCACAGAATCTCCCTTATTTAAGAGTTCATGGTAATTAAAATTAAAAGGTAAAGAAACTAAGGAAAAAATCTCTCTCTATCCATCTAAGGGTATATATCAGATTTGAGTTTTTAAATGTTCAGAATTGTTAAAGGAGGGGAAAGACAGCAGAGGGAGTGGAACATGAATATTCAGTGAAAATGCGGCCCCTTAAATCTGAAACTTCTTTTTTTTACTGCAAAACTGATAACAAACCATATAAAAGCAGGGTAAACACTAACTGTCATCACACGGGTATGTTTTATAATAAAGAAAAACTTAGTCAGGTTCATAGTATTTAAACTGACTTTAACCAGGCCAAGGCAGGATTTAGTTGAGTTCAAAGGAGTAATGTCTAGTTCCTCTAAGCTTAGAGATCACAGCCAAGTGTCTCTAAGGAAGGAGCTATGGGACAGATCACAATGAGATTGCAGTCTAGAATCCAGACACTATGTCCTTGATGCCATGGACAGGGGTAGGGTAGGGTTGGGGTGGCAGCATATTGACCAGAGGAAGCTGCTGGGTCTAGCAACAGAGAGTATCTGACCCACTCTTTGGCAAGAGCATACAAATGTACAAATCTTTCTCCAGTTTTAGCTTTGCTTATTTAAGGACTGAATGGTTGGGAAGACAAAAACCTAAGCTGGCAATCTTAACTCTGAACCACAGAATAGCACACTGCATCAGGGAAGGAAAACACTCTCCTACATATCATCTATGCCTTCAAAATGGTGGATTTCATATTTATAAAGGTAGCATTAAAAAAAGTAGTAGCAGTGACATTTCACGTAATGACTATTTACTCTAGGGAATGCCACCTTCTCTATCTTATGTTTCCTTTAGGGAAGTTCAATTGCATTTTACCAAAACTGCTGTTTGTCTGAAGGACAGAGCAAGATTCTTCAGTGATGTTTATTTAATCAAATAATTACTGGAGAATATGATTTTACTTCTGGTCAGAGAAAACAGGCACATCTAACAAACGTACCTTCAGGTGAAGAGCCCGTCTTTTGGGAAAAGACAGCATTAACTTTACTCTTCTTACTGATATCGCTGTTCACCGACAAGCTGGACTGAATTTTTCTATGCATTTTTTGAGAAACAGGTGAGGAAAGTTTTCGATTGTCTGCAGATACTTGTTTGACCCCATGGTGAATTCCATTCCCATTGCTCAGACTCGTGTGGCCGTTCTTTATCTTGGCTATTTCCTCCTCACTCGATTCCGGTGCTGCAGTTTGAAGCTGAGGCAAGCGCTGAGGTTGGGCTAAATGAAAAACAGGAAAAATGTAGCCAGTTAAATACAGTCAGTAACCATTTTTTTGTTTTGTTTTGTTTTGTTTTAGAATTTAACCATGATACTAAAAATGAAAAAGAGAAGAAAAGAAAAAGAAACAGAATAAAATACAGTAAAACCTGTGGCAGTCAGAATGTGTGTAAGCAGGAAACCTGTCAGAGAAGGAAAACTCAAATACTTTCCATTAAAATGATGGCTAGAAAAGTGGTTAAGCCTGCACCCTGTGAAAAAGATCTTTGCAAGACCTAGAAAAGCAAAGCAGTCCTGTCAAGTTCACAGTGTCACTGTATTAACAAACATGGACACTGTAGTTAGGTGCCACAGAGTTGATTTCCACTCTTAACGACCATAGGGTTTTCCAGGCTGTAATCTTTATGGAAGCAGATTGTCATGTGTTTTTCCCATGGAGCCACTGGATAGGGCCAAACCACCAACCTTTCAGACAGTAGCTGAGCACTTAACAACTGTGCCACTGGGGCTCCTTCATATGGACATAGAGAAAGCATAATTAACAATTACAAAAAGGAAAAAGGTAATTCAACAGTCATTCCGTAAGTACTGATTGTTTTCTTTGTGCTGGGCCCTCTTCTGGGTGCGATAAACACAGCAGTATTATCTCAGTATCTCTAATAACAAAAATTTACTCTTCTGAAATCTTTTAAGATAAAAATAAAGAAGTAATGAATTCCAATGTTCAAAGCTCAACAACATATAGGAGAATAAAAAATAATGCCATTTTAAATCCTGGAAAAGAGAACCTTTTCTATGTTTATTCTTTAATTCGACTTAAAAATAAACGAGTTGTGAAAAGTTGGGAATAGAAGGGAATTTCCTTAATCTTATAAAAAAAAAAAAAAGTATCTACCACAATTAAACATCATTATTTTAGAAGTACCCCACTTTTGGTCAGGATCAAGAAATAAATGCCCACCTTCCCCATTTTTACCCAACATTACACTAGAGGTCCTGGTGAAAACAATAAACAAGAAATAGTAAGTCTGAGTCCTGGAAAGGAAGAAATAAGATTTTTGAGATGTGTTTATGATTTGAATGCTCTGGAGAAAAATCTAAGATATTACAAATTATAAGTTCTAGAAAACTGTATTAATTCAGCAAAAGCAATACAGGATCAATCATGTAAAAATCAACAATGTTACTATATACTAACAGTAACCAATTAGCAAACATACAAAAAAAGAAAAAAGGAAAAAGAAAAAGAAACAAATCCTATATGAAGAATTAGGCTAGAGGAGTAGGAATTAAGGTAGGAAAAATAAGCTAAGGTTTTATGGCAAAAAATTACAAAACATAACTGAAGATCATAAAGAAAACCAAAATATATGGACAGAGTATAAATATGTTAATTACCCTCAATTTATAGTAAATACAATTCCCATAAAATTTTCAACAGAGTTGTTTAAGGTACTTGACAAGCCAGGGGAGTATCAAGAATTATCAAGGAAATTTTAAGGAAGATAAAAAGTGGTTGTGGGTCTTAAGAGATTGCAAAAACCAAAAAAACAAACAAACTCACTGTTTGGAGTCAGATCTGACTCAGCCACCCCTCCTTGGGTTTCCAAGGAAGTATCTATCACTATGGAAGTAGACTGCCCAACCCTCCTTCTGAGGAGTGGCTGGTGGGTTGGAACTGCCACCCTTCAGGTTAGCAGTCAAATGCCTTAGGCACTATGTCACCAGAGCTCCTTTAAGAGATTAGAAATCTTATTATAAAACTACAGTAACTAAAGCAATACAGGTTTCCCCTGCTATCTGAAAGTACAGTATTTCTATGGAACCTTTCATAAGCTGAAATGGCATAAAGTGAAGAAGCAATTACCATTAATTATTGTTGTTGTTGTTGTTATGTGGTGTGGAGTCAGACCGGACTCATAGCAACCCCTCCTTGGGTTTCCGAGGAGGCAGTATCACTATGGAAGTAGATTGCCCAACCTTCCTTCCGAGGAGTGGCTGGAGGGTTTGAACCGCCAGCCTTCTGGTTAGCAGTCAAGTGCCTTAGGCACTACACTATCAGAGCTCCTCCATTAATTTATGTGGGCAAAGTTTATAAGCATTCCAAGACCCAGCAAAACAACGTACCAAATCATATCTCTTAACACTTAACACCTTAAATAACATTAACACATAGTGTTCACAGACACAGCTCCAAACTCTGGCAGCTTGATGCTGAGTGTAGTTTCCAGGAAAGGGGCTTGGTGATGCCACTCTCAACTGTTCAGATGTGTGCTGTCTCTTTCATGCCCCATCTTCCTCCCACAGAGCAGCTGGTGGTTGGTTTGAACTGCTGACCTTCTTGTTAGCAGCCAAATGCCCTACCCACTATGCCACCAGAGCTCCTTAAGTATATGTATATCTCATACAAATAAATTCCAGATGTATTAAATGTCAATATATGGAAAATAAAACTTTTCAATTTAAAGAAAAATATAGGAGGCTGTTATAATAGCGTGAGCTCTGGTGGCATAGTGGGTAAGATAACTGGCTGCTAACCAGAAGGCTGGTGGTTCAAACCCACCAGCCACTCCTGAGAAGGAGGACTGGGCAATCTACTTCCATAAAGATTTACTGCCTCAGAAACCCAAGGAGGGGTCGCTATGAGTCGGAATCAACTCGATGACAGTGAGTTTGTTTGTTTGGTGGGTTGGTTGGTCATAATAGCATTACAGTAAGGAAGGTCAAACAAATTTCACTCTTTGGACAGTGAATCATAAAACTTGCAAAGTGAATATTCAACATTTGTGCTGCCCAGCATTTCTGAACACCCACTAACGTTTTGGATAGATTGCCCTATCACAATCCCTAGGCTCCTCTGTAGCTATGGAGCGAGAACAAAGCACCTAACTCCTGCCAGTCAGAAGCACTCACATATGGCTGCCATTCTAAAGTGACCAAGGCAGCAGCCACACAAGGGAGGTGGATCTTCTTGGCATGGGCAGTGGAAAATGTATTTGTTAGTCTCGCACTTGGAAGAGCTTCTGGTATCCACTCCCAAACGGACCAGTGGTGCAGTAGTGGGATTTTCATTAGAGAAGCCTACTAATGGGCAAGGTCCTTAGTCTTTGACTGTTGAGCTCTGGAGGAGTCTATGCACTACTAATAGATTTGCTTTCCATTTTAATTAGCCAGGAAGGATTCTGTTTATTTATTTATTTTTTTGCAGCCCTGACCCATCTCCCTCAAAAAATGTTATCTGTTTCCACTCATTAAGTAATGAGTTTATCATTCAAAATTACTATTTACCTCAGTTATATAGGTAGGATAGCTACCAATCATAGCATCTCAGCAAAAACAAGAAGAACTTATGACACAAATTTTACTACACTATCATTTTTTGGAATTTTTAAATCTAAAACTACCATTTCCTTTAGTCTCTTTTCCGTTTATAGTTATGAAATGTAAACTAAATATGAACACTAAGAACTCTTCCAGTAGCAAAAGTATTGCATGCAAAGCTCTCATAAACCCACTAAACCCACTGCCATGGAGTCGATTCTTTCTCATAGCAACCCTACAGCACAGAGTAGAATTGCTCGATAGGGTTTCCAAGGCTGTAAATCATTAAGGAAGTTAACTGCCACATCTTTCTCCCATGGAGCTGCTGGTAGGTTCCAACTGCAACCTTTCAGGTAGCAGCCAAGTGCTTTAACCACTGAGCCACCAGGGCTCCTAAAACTGTCAAAGTCATTGATAGATGTCCAAGAGGGCTGAACACCTGTGCTGTGGGAACTAGCTAGGGCTTGGTTCATATTTTTGACAAAGACTGTTTGCGTTTGAGAAAGCCTTTAGCATACCACTGTTTTGTTCACATACCCAGTTTATCTTGGAGGAGAAAAAAAAATTTAGCATATCAAAACATTCTAGTCATGAATGTGTATATCTTAAAAAAAAGACAGAATTTTTTACTTAAATCAAAAGCATCTTTCATAACAAGTCTATTAAAATAAGTACTTGGACATGGTGAATGGGGAATGAAACTAAATGTATGCGTTACGTTGAATGTAAAACAAGCTCTTAAAAAAATGAAAGTAAAATAAGTACTTGATTTATAAAACTAATATATGAAATCTTCTCACAGTTTTTCAGTTCTCCAGTGATAACCAGAGGGGGAATAATTGTTTAAAAGGTATTTCAGAATATTATAAATAGTAGTAAAGTTTATCAAAATATATTTTCTAATTTCTGATTTAAAAAGAAGGAAAAGGAGAAAAGGTTACTTGTCTATTAAGCAGTTACATGCACCCTTCTCGTAACTAAAATATACAATCAAAGCATCTGTAAAAGGAGATCTATTTCTTATAGGTGTACAACCATTAGATTTAGAGATTACTCTGCTGCTCCTATAACCTCTCGGACCAACTAGAATGACAACCTAAAGACTGCTATTGAGCATAAAGCTAGCTATGCATATGTATTTAAAGGGATGCCAAAGAAGGCAGTTAAACCTAATCTGGTGTTCTTTCCAGGTACTTTCCAATAATCTCCCCAAATAATCAAATGTTTTGGCCACATTTTCTTTGAAAAGAATAATTCATGTGATCTGAGAGCTTGCTTAAGTTGAAACATCACTGGTCAATGCTGGGAGGAATTCTCGTTACGTTAAAGCCCTGTCGTACTGCATAACCCAGTATCAATTTGGAATTACTATATAATTGTTAAGTATTCTCAATAAATAAAAATAAGGCTGGAAAAAGACAATTATGTCTTGCCACCAAATTTTAAAACTGACTGATTAGACCTTTCTCTATCAAAACTGACTATCTGCAAATTACTGTGTGGGGCTGGAGTGATATTCCACCATATCCTTAACAATTTATCTACATTTCAATCTTCAAAATGATATCTATTTCTGTTGGCAGATAAATGATAGTACATTCATTCTTGCTTCACTGTCACCTAATTATTTTTACTATAGTTTGTATTATGGTCAGGTAACCAAGTATTCTCTCTCCAAGCCAGTTTCTGAACACTAAAACACAATTTCTTAGTTGAATGATTTTGCCAGATGCATGCAGTATGTAAGTCTAATAAAAACTAGATAAACCCTAAATGTATGTTATCTGAATGGACACTTATATTAACTTTAGGGCTAATTTTTCATTAGGAAGCATTGAATCTTATAGTAAAATTACTATTATAACCAAACAAGAAACAGGATTTTATTCTCTGGTGAGAACAAAAACGTCTAACCAATTAAACCACAACTACTTGCCTTAAAACAGAATTTCCTTCCCTTATTGTGTAAAAGTTGTGTATGGCTTTAAAAAAAAAGAAAAAGAAAAACACGCTAATAAGGGAGCGCCACAATGCTTCTTAAGACACAAGTGATGCCTAGGGACCCTCACTCTCCCTTTAATGATCCACTGCTCTCATTCAGCTGTCTTTCTTTTCTCAAATCTTTACATATGTGACAGCTCTCAAAAGTAGACCATAGACCATCTGGCATTTTCAGAGGTGTGACTTGTGCACATTCAGCTCTATTGGGAGCACACTGCTATCTCCTGCCTGCGTTATAAAGGGACAATAGAACGTAGCACTTATGAGTTGTTCTGAATTATTCATTTTTTTGCCTGTATATTCAAGATATTTTACAAACTCTGCATTTTGTACTACATAATCACATGCGTTAAAGGTACAAAGAAACTTTTTGACACCTCTTTTCTACAGAAAGCTGGCATTTTGTTTGATATGTGAACATTCAGCATCTGTTCTACCATTCTAAACAGGATGGGTACTTCTACAAAAGACCCCATTTTAAACTTACTCTATGCGAGCAAAAAAAAAAAAAATGTATTCTTGATATTCAGTAACGAATGCAATACACATCAAAATTTCAAATACCAGTTATATGAACATTCAGCGTCTTCAAACCTGGATAGCATTGGTCACCACTTACCATATATGTAAAGATTTTTTTTAAAAAACCACTGCTCACACAATGCAGCATGACTGTAATTTTAATATCCATGATGAGTAGTTACAAATGCCTTAAAAATACTGTGATCTCTGGGTTCAAATGTTTTCAATCAGAAGGGAAACCCAATAGAATTAGGTCTGGTGATTTTCAATAATAAAAATAAATATGGGAGTAATGAGTCAATAGCATGAACTTTCTTTGATAGAATTTTTTTTAAACTAGGTGATATTGTAGCTAGTAACAACTATACTTGAAGCTGCAGCTGCTGGAATAACAACAGAAAGGAACGTTTTCCTGTGCATAGAATCTAACAGTACGTGCAAAC
Source organism: Orycteropus afer afer (assembly GCF_000298275.1). Lineage (NCBI taxonomy): Eukaryota > Metazoa > Chordata > Mammalia > Tubulidentata > Orycteropodidae > Orycteropus > Orycteropus afer. The sequence continues at coordinate 2,403,726 of NW_006921594.1, forward strand.
CATTGTTGGTCACTAGTCTCTTTGCACAAGTAAGATTTAATGAACTTATAGAAGAATTCTACACCATTTAGTCAGTTGAAATACTTGTTACGCATGTACACAGAATCAAAATTAAATGCTGATGATTTTAAATTGCTACAAAATGATCAAAATAGTATACGAAGGAGGGAAAGACTGCTTTGAACCTAAATTACTCCTCTCATAGTTACAATGGGCTCAAACACAGCACAACTGTGAGGTTTGTGCAGGACCAGGTAGTGTTTTGTTCTGTCAAACAGAGGGTCGCTATGAGTCAGATCCAACACAGTGGCACTTAATAATAACAACATAGTTACTTCTTACATAGTTATTGAGTTTTTACTGGGGGCCCAGATGAGACACAGACACATGTGTGTGCACGCATGCATATGTGTCCATGAACACACATACACACAAAATATACCCATACCTCACTTATCAACTATCTTGATAGCTCTGACATTTTGGATTTACAACAACAGTGAAAAATCTACTATCTGGCTATTTTGTGCAGAGCTGAATAAGATCCTAACACTTGTCCAAGGAGATCTGAAGCCAAGGCCAGAGAGAAGTACGCCTGAGGGCATGGCTGAGAAAAGACTATCCTGACTGAAGAACTGTATTCTGCCCTGTTTCTGATCCTAAATTCTAACCTGTAACTTCCCTGATAAACCCTATACATGTATTGTCTGTAAGTTATGTGTGGCCACTGCAATGAGTTATGAAACCCAGCAGAGGAGCTCTGGTAGCGTAGTGTCTAAGGTACTTGACTGCTAACCAGAAGGCTGGTGGTTTAAACCCACCAGCCACTCCTCAGAAGGCAGGTTGGGCAATCTACTTCCGTAGTGATACCACCTCAGAAACCCAAGGAGGGGTCACTGTGAGTCAGATCTGACTTAGGGCACATAACAACAACAACCACGGAGGAGTAAGGAGTACTGTGGGAGGAACAGTTGAGGTCAGAATTGGTAAAAAGGTTGGAGGAGCAGCATGTCTGACCTCGGCCTCATCGGAATCACTATCAGGCTGCTGATGTTGTTCTGGATCCTACAACCCCTTGGGAACTTAGAGGAGGTCAGAAGCCACCCCCATGCCCTTTTTGCAGCAGTCACCCACATTTTGTGATCTGATGTGGTCACATCTTTGCATAATGCTGCTTTTTGCATAACGACTTGGTCTTTGGAAGGTATTTGTGTCAAGAAGTGGAGTGGGTAGAGATACACCCCTTAGAGCAATCAGCCATGAGGCACCAGAGGGGCAGCATTCGCAAAGGGGAAAAGTTGGACAGATAGGAGTGCACAGTTAAGAAGGACACAGGGAAGGAGAAGTCACAAGATGGGAGGGGAAGAGAGTTTGTTATGGTTGGGGATGGTAATCACGAGTGTAACTGCTGAATGTAAAACAAATTTGCTCTGTACATCTGCACCCAAAGCATAATAAATAAATAAGAAAGAGTTCATGTTTTTTGTGTTGTGGTGTTGGTGAAGAATACTGAAAGTCTCATGGACTGCCAAAAGAGCAAACAAATCTGATCTCGAATAAGTGCAGCCGGAATGCTCCTTAACAGTGAGAATGGCCAGACTTTATCTCACCTACTTTGGTAATGTGGTCAGAAGGGAACATCTCCTGGAGAAGGATTATCATGCTTGGTAAAGTGGAGGGTCAATGAAAACAGAGAAGGCCCTCAACAATATGGACTGACACAGTGGCTATAATGACCGGCTCAGGTATATCAAGCATTGTGAACATAGCGCACAACCAGGCAGTGTTTTGTTCTGTTGTACGTAGGGTCGCTATGAGTTGTAGCTGACTGGATGTCACCTAACAACAATACAATAACAACAACAACTACGACACACCTGTGGTTATAATCCCACTTGGGAATGAGTTTTCTTTGTTATGTTATGAGGCAGTATTAGTGTAGGGTGGGTCTTATGTCAATGTCTTTTGAGCTGTAAGAGAGAAAATGAACACGCCAACAAACAGAGATGGAGCATGACATATGCCAGGCCAAATGGCGATCACCAAGGAGCCAAGAAATAGAAGCTGAAGAGACAAGGACACATTCCCCAGAGCCAGCACCCTGATTTCACACTTCTAGCCTCTTAACTGAAAAAATAAATGTTCAAACCAAAAAAGAAGTGGAGTGTGTATAGTATTTATATATATATAATATGAACATATATATGTTATGTATGTATATATAATAGTTTTTAAATAGAGATGAAACGTTACTTGAATATGTACTAGTATGATAAAACTGTTAGATTATTTATCACTATACAATTTGAATATAGGCTAAAATCAACTACAATACACTTAACTGTCCAGCTCTTTTCATTACGTGATCCAACCCTTTCTGAGTCTAAAGACCCTGGGTTGACCTTGCTCTCCAACACGTCTACAAGCCTGAAAGCTCCTGCCATTTTCCAAATCTATTTCCTTAGTTCCCCACCAAGAGCCTTTAAATTTTCTATTTAACTCTTAAACTATTTAAACTCTTCTAACCTCTGCCTAGGAACTCTGGTAGCGTAGTGCCTAAGGCACTTGACTGGTAACCAGAAGACTGGCGGTTCAAACCCACCAGCTACTCCTCGGAAGAAAGGTTGGGCAATCTACTTCCGTAGCGATACTGCCTCAGAAACCCAAGGAGGGGTCACTATGAATCTGGTCTGACTGGAGGGCACATAACAACAACAGCAGTCACTCCTTGGAAAGAAGATCAGGCAATTTACTTCCACAGAGATATCACCTCGAAAACCCAAGGAGGGGTTGGTATGAGTCAGATCTGACTTGATGGCAGTGAGAGAGAGAGAGAGAGAGAGAGAGAGAACCTCTTTCATTATATATCTTATTTTCCACCCTCCTTTTATTTACTATATATATTTAACAGGTTGAAACATATTTTGAAATTATTTTTTAGATTGCTGCTCCATTTGAGAATCCAAACAAATTCTATGACTACATGCCTGGAATCAAGGTGAAGAGGACTGTCTTATGATTATATTTTAATTCAGTTTTACTCTTGCAAAATAAGTCAATAGCATGGCAGAGGCAAGACGTATTTTTACTCAAAACAAAAAGATAAAGCTTTAGAAGTTGTTCTTCGTTTCTTAAAGAAAATATAAAAAGTGTATTTAAATACATTTAAATCAAGTTTGAAATGGATACCTCTAGCCTTTCCCCAAATTCATTTTCCTCATTTTCCTGGTGCATGACTCAACATCATTCTCCAGCCTTTCCTTGCAGGGTTAGGTAAGAGTTCCTTCTGTACATTTTCTATTTTCCTCCTGTGGATTTGGACGTGGCAGCAATCAAGCTCTGACCACAGATGAAGAAAATGTCTTCAGTGATGTTGGAAAAAACAGACAGACGGAATCTGCATGGCAGCAGGGAGCAGAGCTCTCACTGACCTGGAATGCTCATTTTGTGCTGTTACATGAACTCTGATTCTATTTAGGCCACTAGATTAATGCTAGGTCTCTTGGTTTAAAAACAGCAACAGCACCTATCAACATCTATGTACAGTGAATGACTATTCATACAACATACATAAATTGCTCCAATGAGTCTAAAGGTACCAAATTCCATCAGAAAGAAAAAAAGGAGTATGTTAGTTGTAGTAAAAAGCCATGACAAATCCATAGCTTGTGATACATCTTAGAAAGCAAATAAAACTTTACAATGCATGATATGATTATTCCTGATGTATAACAAAGGCATTGCGTAATTTTGGATGAAAAGAATCCTGGCCTTAATGTGCTACTTGAAGAGAATTCTGTAACTTGCCAAATTTCCATCTTTACCCTGGCTGGGAGGCTATCAGGTCAAGTGACTAACCATCCTATTTTGCTCTGGACTGAGGCGTTCCAAAGCGTGGAACTTTTAGTTTCAAACCCAGGAGAGTCCCAGGAAAACCGGGACCAGTCGGTCACTTTTACCTCAGGAGCACTGTGTGCTCAGCTGCTGTAGCTATCTTCAACAAAGATACTAATAACACAAATGACATGAGGCACACATACTTTAGAACAAGACAGACTAGGGTTTGATTTAGAGAGCTTCTGTGATCCTGAGAAGTTCTTTCACCTCCTTGGGTGTAGTGACCTTCACTTGCAAAAGGAGGGGCAATGACAGACCCTCAGAAGCTTACTGAGAGGCTTAACTCTCAGCCCATATTCTTTGTTTTCCTTCCTTTACTCTCCCCTACATAAATTTTTCCCATTCCTTTTTCATTTACTATTTGGTGGCACAGTGCCTAAGGCATTTGACTGCTAACCAAAAGTTTGGCAGTTCAAACCCACCAGCCACTTTGCAGGAAGAAGATGGGGCAATCTACTTCTGTAAAGATCTACTGCCTTGGAAACCCAATGAAGGTTTGACGCATGAGTCAGATTGACTCGATGGCAGCATGTTTTGCTTTATTTAGCTTTGATTTTTTATTCTGTTATTAAAAAAAAAAAAAAATTCACTGCCATCGAGGCAACTCCAACTCAGAGCAACCCGCTTTGGTTTTGCGAGGCGGTAAATCTTTACAGAAGTAGACAGACCAGTCTTCCTTCCGCAGAGTGGTGCTGGTGGGCTTGAGCCGCCAACCTTTTCACTAGCAGTCAAATGCCTTAGGCACTATGCCACCAGAGAATTTTTTTCTTATAAACAAATTCAAATTTTTTTGTAAGTA
>NW_006921594.1:2409159-2411048 GCF_000298275.1 Orycteropus afer afer
GCTACTCGCCAAAGTAGTAGGTGGAACAATGTTTTGTATAGTATGTTATGCCAATTGAGCTTGATGTCCCCTTCGACTATGGTCCCAAGCCCGCAGGATCAACTACTCGGTCCCTCTGGGTAGCTGGCTGTGGAATGTCGTTGTTCTTGTTGTTGTTGTTAGGTGCTATCGAGACCTCTCCCAATCATAGCAACCCTAAGCACAGCAGAACGAAACACCACCCGATCCTGAGCCAGCTCCATGATTCTTGTTACACTTGAGTCCATTGCCGCCCGCGACTGTGTCAATCCACTTCATTGAGGGCCTTCTCCTCTGTCGTCGACTCTCCACCTTACCAAGCATGACATCCTTCTCCAGGGAATGGTCCCTTCAACAAAGTATGTGGGATGAAGTCTGGCCATTTTTGCCTCCAAGGAGTATTCTGCCTGCACTTCCTCCAGGACAGACCTGTTTGTTCTTTCAGCAGTCCACGGTACTTTCAGCATTCTTCTCCAACACCACAGCTCAAAAGCATCAACTCTTCTTCGGTCCTCCTTATTCACTGTCCAGCTCTCACATCCATATGAGGTGATTGAAAATACCATGGCTTGTGTCAGGCACACCTTAGTTCTCAAGGGGATATCTTTGCTCTTCAGCACTCGAAAGAGGTCCTTTGAAGCAGATTTGCCCAGTGCTATATGTCATCTGATGTCCTGACTGCTGCTTCCATTGGCATCAATTGTAGAACCAAATAATGTGAAGTCTTTGCCAATTTCAATCTTTTCTCCATTTAACATAACGCTGCTCATAGGTTCAGTTGTGAGGATTTTTGTTTTCTTTATATTGATATGTAATCCATACTGCAGACTGTATTCTTCAATCTTCATTAGTAAGTACTTCAAGTCATCCTCACTTTCAGCAAGCAAAGTTGTGTCATCAGCGTATCACAGGTTGTTAATTAGTCTTCCTCCAATCTGGATGCCACATTCTTCTTCATATAGTCCAGCTTCTCGGATTATTTGCTCAGCATACAGATTGAATAACTATGGTGAAAGGATACAACCCTGACACACTCCCTTCTTGATTTTAAACCATGCAGTGTTCCCTTCTTCTGTTCCAATGACAGCCTCCTGGTCTATGTACAGGTTCCTCAGGAGTACAATTAAGTGTTCTGGTATTCCCATTCTTCTCAATGTTATCCACAATTTGTTATGATCCACACAATCCAATGCTTTTGCATAGTCAATAAAACACAAGTAAACATCTTTCTGGTATTCTTTGCCTTGAACCAAGATCCATCTGACAGCAGCTCTGATATCCCTTGTTCCACATTCTCTTCTAAATCCAGCCTGCACCTCTGGAAGTTCTCAGTCAATAAATTGCTACAACCATTTTTAAACTATCTTCAGTAAGATTTTACTTGCATGCAATATTAATGATATTGTTTGATAATTTCCACATTCTGTGGGATCGCCTTTCTTTGGAATGGGTAAAATATGGATCTCTTCCAGCCAGTTAGTCAGGTACCTGTCTTCCAAATATCTTGGCATAACCAAGTGAGTGCCTCCAGAGGGACATCCATATGCTGAAACATCTCAATAGGTATTCTGTCAATTCCTGAAGCCTTGATCCTAGCCAATTCCCTCAGCATAGCTTTGACCTCTTCCCTCAATACCACTCACTGGTTCTTGAACATATGCCCCCTCCTGAAATGGATGAAGATCAACCAGTTTGTTTTGTTGCAGTGACTCTGTGTATTCCTTCCATCTTCTTTTGATGCTTTCTGCATCATTCAATATTTTGCCCAAAGAATTATTCAATATTGCAATTCAAGGCTTAAATTTTTCCCTCAGTTCTTTCAGCTTGAGAAATGCCGAGCGTGTTCTTCCCTTTTGGTTTTCTAACTCCAG
>NW_006921594.1:2411485-2419474 GCF_000298275.1 Orycteropus afer afer
AATCTGATTCCTGTGTACTCCGTCTGGCAAAGTCCACGTGCATAGCTGCCATTTGTGTTGTTGAAAAAAGGTATTTGCAATGAATAAGTCGTTGGTCTTGCAAAATTCTATCATGCAATCTCCAGCGTTATTTCTGTCACCAAGGCCAAGTTTTCCAACTACCAGTGATTCTACTTTGTTTCCAACTTCTGCATACCAATCACCAGTGACAAGCAACACATCTCGCTTGTATGTTTGGTCAATTTCAGACTGCAGAAGCTGTAAAAATCTTCAGTTTCCTCAACTTTTGCTTTGGTGGTTGGTGCATAAATTTGAATAATAGTAGTATTAACTAGTCTTCCTCGTAAGCACATGGATATTATCCTATCACTGACAGCATTGTAATTCAGGACAGATCTTGAAACATCTTTTGTGATGATGAATGCCATGCCATTCCTCTTCAACTTGTCATTCCCGGCATAGTAGATCATATGGTTGTATGATTCAAAATGCCCAAAACCCTTCCATTTCAGCTCACTAATGCCTAGGATATCAATCTTTATGCATTGCATTTCATTTTTGACAACTTCCAATTTTCCTAGATTCATACTTCGTACATTCCATGTTCTGGTTATTAATTAATGTTTTCAGCTGTTTCTCCTCCATTTGAGTCATACCACATCAGCACATGGAAGTCCTGAAAGACTTACTTTATCCATATCAATAAGTTTGGTTCTACGCTAAGAGGCAGCTCTTTCCCAGTCCTATTTTGAGTGCCTTCCATCCCAAGGGGCTAGCCTTCCTGCACTGTGTTTCAAGCTATTCATAAAGTTGTCCAGTAAAGTATCAGACAGTGTTTCTCTGCTATTCATAAGGTTTTCCCTGGCCAATTTTTGAGAAGTGGATGGCCTCCTCCTTCTTCCTAGTTTGTCTCAGTCTGTAAGCTGCATTGAAACCTGTACACCATGTGCAACTCTGCTGGCATCTGAAACACCAGTGGCACAGCCTCAAGCCTCACAGCAACATACAAGCCTCACAGGTTGACAAACTGACAGACAAGTTTGTCTCCCTCAGCTGCTGGAAACCTCTGCACCCTCCTCTTACCTAATTCCTACCTGAAACCTGCCACTCTGTGGTCTCCAGCCGCTCCTGGTCCCTCCCTTTCCTGGCTCTAGGGAGCTTGGGTTTAAATGAATACACAAACATTATCTTTCACGTTTCAGCAAAATTATACCTTGATAGAAAAATACATTCAAATATAAGGATTTTTTTAAAATCAATTGGCATTTTGTTTTAAATTTGCAAATACTAAGATATCCCCAGAAAGTAAAGCAATTAACAACAAAAGCCTCCATTATATTCTTTCTAAGTGGAGCAATTCTCTAATACTTGTTCCTCAACTGCATTCTTCAAGTGAATCATAAATTTGGGCTCATTCTATGCCAGCTAAAACATACCAACTATAACAACTCCAGGTATAACAACTTACTTGGATAACATGAGCCCAATACGTATTTAAAAAGAGAAAAATTTCCCTTTAAGTTAGCAGATTTCATTGTAAATTATTATCTCTTGCAAACCTTAGTGATATATGAAAACATCATACTGCCTTCTATACAATCCCATGGCAAAGGTAGTATTTATATGTTTGCTCCCTTTGCTGTCTTAGTAAGTATTTCCTTTTCTTAAGTCAACTTCTACAGTGACCTCTAACTATAATTTGTAACAGTATAATACGGGAACTCTGGTGGTATAGTGCTTAAGTGCTTGGCTGTTAACTGAAAGATTGGTAGTTGGAATCCATCAACAACTAGATAAGAGCTTTCTTCTCTTATATGGCAATCTGCTTGCATAAAGCTTATAGTCTTGGAAACCTTATAGTGCAATTCTACTGTGTTTTATAGGGTCACTATGAGTTGTAATTGACTTAATGGCAACGGGTTTGGTTTTCTTTGCTATAATAAATGCACACAAATAAGTAATCTTATAACTGGTATTTATAAATATCTTATAGAAAATAAACAGCTTAAACAGTATTTCTACAGGACAAAAAAACACGCTAATCCAATAAACAATAACATGAAGGCATGACCTTTTCAAAATTTATTTTACGTACTAAAATTTTTATAATCCATATTATACTCTTCACAAGGAATAATGCCATGATATTTTGTTGTTTTGGTTTGTTTTTAAGAATCATAGGTTTCTAAGAGATAATAATGGGCATAATTTGAACAAATACATTTTTTAAAATATTAAAGTCATTCCCTTTGTTTTTAAAAGAATCAATTAATGGAAAAGCAGAAGTTTGCAAACTCCTACCATTACACTACATTATATTTCAACAGGTAGCTTTCTTCAGAATGCCCAAAACAATAACAAGGCAAAAATCACAGGTCGCTACTACTCATATAGAAGCTCTGGCAGTATATTGCCTAAGGCCTTTGACTGCCAACCAGAAGGCTGGCAGTTCAAACCCACCAGCCACTCCTTGGAAGGAAGGTTGGGCAATCTACTTCCACGGAGATACCACCTCGGAAACCCAAGGAAGGTCACCATGGATCAAATTGACTTGATGGCAGTGAGGATAGATAGATATAGATATAGATATAGATATAGATATAGATATAGATATAGATATAGATACAGATATAGATACAGATACAGATATAGATATAGATATATACAGAAGCTCTGGTGGCATAGTGCCTAAGGCATTTAACTGCTAACCAGAAGCCTGGTGGTTCAAACCCTCCAGCCACTCCTTGGACAGAAGGTTGGGCAATCTACTTCCATAGTGATTCTGTGTTGGAAACCCAAGGAGGAGTCCCTATGAGTTGGATCCGACTTGACAGCAGTGGGTTGTGTGTGTGTGTGTGTGTGTGTGTATATTTAAAACTCATATATTTAAAAAACTCATACATCAATCTCCAGGCTATTAGTCAAACATTCCTTCTACCTTGCTGGTGTTCCACCATGAAGTTTATAGGAAAAGAAAAGTAATATTTATTTTTATATGTGATTACTTCAAAAGAAGTTGATAGTCTATCACAATGGAATAGGGCATTTCCAAATACTCTCTTTTGGGGTAATATTTCAGAAATATGTAGTAAGGTAAGGTTTAGCATCTTAAAACACTGAGCAACATATACTGCAGGAAAATTAGGGTGGATAATAGCTAAGGAGATCCTACCAAGACATCTCAACATCTGAAACACTCTAAGTCTGGAAGGACAGAGTTAAGGGATTTATCTGCTAATCAAAAGGTCAATAGTTTGGGCCCACTAACTGCTCCACAGAAGAAAAGTGAGGCAGTCTGCTTCCATAAAGATTTCCACCCTTGAAAACCCAATAGGGTCAGTATGAGTTGGAATCAACTGGATGCCACTGAGTTTGAGTGAGTAAAGCCACCTGGAGACTTTACTATCTGATCATAGCATTCATGGATCACAAAGAACATAAGAGGAAGAGCTCCCATTTTGAAGCATATAGTACTTGTAGTTTTTAATTTAAACATGTTGACATACTTGTATAACTGTACACTTGCTTTCTGAAATAGGCCCTACACTCAATCCTGTCTTTGGGTCTCTCAAGCTCTCCTCTATGTGATATGGGCTCTCTGATAAAGAAAGAATACAAGTCCAAAAGCTTGAAACCAAGACATATGATCTAACATAAAAACCTGTACTAGGAGTAGGCTAGGCTGTTCACCTGTTAAACGAGCTGAGTAAGGCAAAAAGGGGGCAAGGAGGATCACTCCATCTTATGCAAGAAAATCAGCAGTTAACATTAATCAATAGCTGCGGTATAGTAAATTATTTAGTGTGGCTTTTCTACCCATAAGTCTTTGTAAACTCCAAGGTGGGATTTTCTATGAGCAACTGAGGAGCTCCTGATTGCTGAAGTCATCCACCTGGAGTATTTCTGTTGGGCGTGGCACGATACAATGTTCTGGGAGGTGCCCACTCTCTCTCAGGTGCTTAGAGTTCTGATGCTATGATTGGCTAGTTTGACCACCCTGCCGGGCTCAAAAGGAGGCCTCCTGGACACAGAGCTCTCTCGGACTGCTGGTTGAGGGAGACGTGCTGCTGGGAAAGAGACGCAAGAGACACGCATTGCTGAGTGAGACACCGAGGGACCAGCACTGCTGGGAAAGAGACTGTGAGAGACTGTTGGCTGAGGGACAGTGGGCTGGAGAGAGAGACTGAGCATTTTTCCTGAACTCAAATTGTAGTCTGGTGATTCCCTAATAAACCATGTAATCTGTGAGTTCTGTGTGGCCACTGCAGTGAATTATCGAACCCAGGAGAGAGGTGGTGGGTGCTTTGGGAGGAACGGTTGGTGAAAGGGCTGGAGGGAGGCAGCATGTCTGGCCTTGCAGTAATAGGCCTTGAGTTACTGCTGGTAATCCTGTCTTCCTCTCATGGGATTACAGGAGGTCAGAACATGTGGTCTCCTTGCTGTTTTTGCAATAGCAAAATAGTTAGTGAAAATAAACTGCCCTCAGTTCTTAGGACTGACATGATGCATTATACAATGACTAGTGGCACAGTGCTTAAGGGATCTGACTGCTAACCAGAAGGCTGGTGGTTCAAACCCACCAGCCACTCTTTGGAAGGAAGGTTGGGCAATCTACTTCTGTAGTGATACCGCCTTGGAAACCCAAGGAGGGTGTTCTGGTTACCTAGTGCTGCTCTGACAAGAATATACTACAAATGGGATGGCTTGAACAAACAGGAGTTTATTCCCTCACAGTTTGGAGGCTTTAAGTCCAAGTTCAAAGTGCCAGGCTCTAGGTGCTGGGTGAAAGCCCCTCAACCTTGGGCATTAGGTCTGCCTCTTGCTCCCGGACCACTGAAGCTAGAGGCATCTCTTCACTCAGGCAACCACTGGCTGCTGAGGCTAACAAGCCCAAGGTCAACAAATAAAATGGCACAGTCCACATGGCAGGCCATTAATTCAAATCCACTGTAAGTCCCAAGGTCGGCAGAGCATGGCAGGCTGTTGAACGACATGGCTACATGCAGGGTCCAAGCATGCCTTAAGCTAGAGACCATTCCCCAAGGTTTCTTCTTATATACAGGAAGCAGACCATATTCCCTAACGCAGCTAACTCAGCCCTCTTAGTAGATTCCACCACGGAGCTGATTACCAGTCTCATCATGTGCAATATTACATCCAGTTGCCCAGCCACTCAACAGCCCCAGTCAAGTTGATACAGAAACGTAACTACCACAGTGGGGTCACTATGAGTCAGATCCCACTCGACGACAGTGCATTTGTTGTTTTTTTTTTTAGAGTTTTAGGGTATTTTGCAAAGAATGACTCATATATTAATATATTGGACTTTTTGTGGTCTTTAGGAGCTGCTACATTAAAAGTACAAACATTTTAACTGTTGCTGTTGTCAGGTGTCATCGAGTAGGCTCTGACTCATGTTGTTGTTATGTGCCGTAGAGTTGGCCCCAACTAATAGTGACCCCTCCTTGGGTTTCCAAGGTGTTATCACTATGGAAGCAGATTGCCCAACCTTCCTTCCAAGGAGTGGCTGCTGGATTTGAACCTCCAGCCTCTGGTTAGCAGTCAAGTGCCTTAGGCACTAGGCTACCAGAGCTCCTAGCTCTGACTCATAGCGACTCTATGTACAGCAGAACAAAACACAGCCCAGTCCTACCCCAGCCTCAGAATCTTTGCTATACCTGAGACCATTGTTACAGCCACTGTGTCAATCCATCTCGTCAAGGGCCTCCCCTTTTTCATTGACCCTCCACTTTACCAAGCATGGGATCCTTCTGCAGGGAATGGTCCTTTCTGACACATGAGCAAAGTAGGTGACATGAAGTCTGGCCATTCTTGCTTCAAAGGAGCATTTTGTCGGTACTTCTTCCAGGACAGATTTGTTAGTTCTTCTGGCAGTCCATGGTACTTGCAGTATTCTTCACCAACACCACAACTCAAAAGCATCAACTATTCTTCATCTTCCTTATTCACTGCCCAGCTTTCACATGCATATGAGCCAACTGAAAATACCAAGGCTTGGGTTAAGCACACCTTAGCCTTCAAAGAGACATCTTTGCTCTTTAACACTTTAAAGAGATCTTTTGCAGCAGATTTGCCCAGTGCAGTACATTGTCTGATTTCTTGACTGCTTCTTCCATTGGTGTTGACTGTGGAACCAAGTAATATGAAATTTTTGACAACTTCAATCTTTTCTCCATTTATCATGGTGCAGCAGTACCACTGATCCAATTGCAAAGATTTTTGTTTTCTTTTTGTTGAGGTGTAATCCATACTGCAGTCTGTAGTCTTCAAAATTCATCAGTAAGTACTCAAGTCAACTTCACTTTCAGCAAGCAAGGTTGTATCATTTGCATGTCGCAAGTTGTTAATAAGTCTTCCTCCAATCCTGATGCCACATTCTTTTTCATGTAGTCCAGCTTCTCAGATTATTTGCTCAGCATACAGATTGAATAACTACAGTAAAAGGATACAACCCTGATACACTCCCTTCCTGATTTTAAACCATGCAGTATGCCCTTGTTCTGTTTGAACAACAGCCTCCTGGTCTATGTCCAGGTTCCTCATGAGCACAATTAAGTGTTCTGGAATTCCCATTCTTCTCAATGTTATCCATAATTTGTTATGATCCACACAGTTGAATGCTTTTGCATAGTCAATAAAACACAATCAAACATCTTTCTGGTATTCTTTGTTTTCAGCCAAGATCCATCTGACATCAGCAATGATATCCCACTCTGGTAGTTAAATTTGTATGTTAACTTGGCTGGGCCTGGTTGAAGTGGCTGGGCAGCTGGTGGTAGTTATTCCCCATGAGAAGACTGGCAATCAACTCCATGGTGGCATCTACCACAAGCAGCTGGGTAAGCTGCCTTTGGGATGTGGTCTGCTTCCTATGTATAAGGAAAAGCCTTGGGGATAGTCGCTAGCTTATGGCACGCTTGGACCCTGCATGTAGCCGTGTTGTTGTTCAGCAGCCAGCTATGCTCTGCTGACCTGGGGACTTACAATGGCCTGCCGTGTGGTTTGGTAACATTGGTACTATGCCTTTTTACTTGTCAACCTTGGACTTGGCAGCCTCAGCAGCCAGCAGCTGAGTGAAGAAAAGCCTCCAGCTTCAGTGGGTCGGGGGCAGGAGGCAGAGCTGCAATCCAAGGCTGAGGGGCTTTCACCCAGTCCCTAGAGCCTGGCACTTTGAACTTGGACTTAAAACCTCTAAATTATAAAAAATAAACTCTTGTTTGTTAAGGCCATCCCATTTGTGGTATACTCTTGTCAGAGCACCCCTAGGTAACCAAAACACCCATATTCCACATCCTCTTCTGAATCCAGATTGCATTTCTCAAAGTTCTCTGTCAATATACTGCTACAACTGTTTTTCAATTATCTTTAGCAAGATTTTACTTGCATGGGATGTTAATAATATTGTTCTATCATTTTCACATTCTGTGGGATCACCTTTCTTTGGAATGGGTACAAATATGGATCTCTTCCAGTTGGTTAGCCATGTTGTTGTTGTTGTTATTTGCCATCGAGTCAGACCTGACTCACAGCGACCCCTCCTTGGGTTTCCAAGGCAGTACCACTATGGAAGTAGATTGCACAACCTTCCTTCCGAGGAGTGGCTGGTGGGTTTGAACTGCCAGCCTTCTTGTTAGAAGTCAAGTGCCTTAGCCACTATGCTACCAGAGCTCCTGGTTAGCCATGTAGCTGTATCCAATTTCCTGGCATAGACAAGTCAGCACATACAGAGCTGCATCCGTTTGCTGAAACACTTCAATCGGTATTGTCACCACCTGGAACCTTATTTATTTATTTATTTTTTATTGTGATTTGGGTGAAGATTTACAGAGCAAATTCACTTTCCATACAGCAGTTCATATATACTTTGTCTCATGTCATTGACCACAGTTTACTACAATGCAACAGCTCCCCTCCCACTTCCTCCCCATAGTTACCTCTTTCCAGTGTCCATCCCTCCATACACTCCTG
>NW_006921594.1:2419919-2435021 GCF_000298275.1 Orycteropus afer afer
TAGGCTGCAGATCAGATGGTGTACCAGTCGTTAGGACTAATTGTTTCCATGAATTTTGGTTTTCTTCATTCTTCTTTGCTCTGGACAAGGAGAGACCCATCGTTGCCTCTAGATGGCAGCTTGCTAGCTTTTAAGATCCCAGTCGCTATTCGCCAAAGTAGGAGGTGGAACAATGTTTTGTATAACATGTTATGCCAATTGAGCTTGATGTCCCCTGCGACTATGGTCCCAAGACTGCATGTTCAACTACTCGGTGGAACCTTATTTTTTGCCAACTCCTTCAGTACTGCTTGGATTTCTTCCTTTAATACCATTGGTTCTTGATCAAATGCTACCTCCAGAAATGACTGAATGTCCACCAACTCTTTTTGGTACAGGAATTGTGTATTTCTTCCATCTTCTTTTGATTCTTCCTGCATTGTTCAATATTTTGCCCACAGAATCCTTCAATACTGCCCCTCAAGGCTTGAATTTCTTCTTTAGTTCTTTCCGCTTGAGAACTGCTGAGCATGTTCTTCCTTCATGGCTTTCTAATTCCAAGTCATTATAATACTTTACTTTGTCTTCTCAAACTGCCCTCTGAAATCTGTTCAGCTCTTTTATTTTGTCACATCTTCCATTTGCTTTAGCTACTCTCCATTCAAGAGCACATTTCAGAGTCTCTTCTGACATCCATTTTGGTCAATTCTTCCTTTCCTGTCTATGACCTCTTGCTTTCTTCACATATGATGTTTTTCGATGTCATGCCATGATTCATCTGATTTTCAATCACTGGTATTCAATGCATCAAATCTATTCTTTAGATGGTCTCTAAATTCAGGTGGGATATAATCAAGGTCATATTTTGGGCCTTGTGGATTTGTTTTCATTGTCTTCAACTTGAACTTGTATATGAACAGTTGATGGTCTGTTCCACAGTCAGTTCCTGGCCTTGTTCTGGCTGAAAATATTGAGCTTCTCAATGGCTTATTTCCACAGATGTAATTGATCTGATTCCTGTGTATTCCACCTGGTGAAATTCATGTGTACAGCTGTCACTTATGTTGTTGAAAAAGGTATTTTCAATGAATAAGTCATTGATCTTGCAAAATTCTATCATGTAATCTCCAGCATCATTTCTATCACCAAGGCTTTGTTTTCCAAATACTGGCAATTTTTCTTTGTTTCCTACTTTTGGGTTCCAAGAACCAACAATAATCAACACATCTTGACTTCATGTTTGGTCAATTTCCAACTGTAGAAGTTGGTAAAAAATCTTCAGTTTCCACATCTTTGGCATACATTTGAATAATAGTATTAACTGGTCATCCTTGTAGGCGTATGGATATTATCCCACAACACTGTACTTCAGGATAGATCTTGAAAACATTTTTGGTGACAATGAATGCCATGCCATATCTCTTTAATTTGTCATTACCGACATAGCAGACCATATGGTTGTCTGATTTAAAATGGCCAAAACCAGTCCATTTCAGCTTACTAATGCCTAGGATATCAATCTTGTGCATTCTATTTCATTTTTAACAACTTCCAATTTTCCTAGATTCATAGTTCATACATTCCATTATTAATGGATGTTTGCAGCTGTTTCTTCCCATTTTAAGTAATTGCACATCAGCAAACAGAGGTCCCAAAAGCTTTACTCTATCGTCTCCATTATTAAGTTCAACTCTACTTTGAGGAGGCATCTCTTCCCCAGCTGTGTTTTGAGTACCTTCCAACATGAGGGCTCATCTTCCGGCATTATATAGGACAATGTTTCAGGGCTATTCATAAAGTTTTCTAGTAATATATCAGACAGTGTTTCAATGCTATTCTTAAGGTTTTCACTGGCCATTTTTTAAGAAAGCCCTTTTCTTCTTCCAAGTTTATCTTAGTCTGGAAGCTCTGCTGAAACCTGCCCACCATGGTTGTTGGTATTTGGCATATCCTCCAGCCTCACAGCAACAAGCAAGATACCACAGTACAACAAACAGATAGACAAGTGGTGGCATTTTAATGGAGCTCTGGTAGCGTAGTGCCTAAGGCACTTGACTGCTAACCAGGAGGCTGGAAGTTCAAACCTACTCCTCGGAAGGAAGATGAGGCAATCTACTTCTGTAATCATACTGCCTCGGAAACCCAAGGATGAGTCGCTACGAGTCAGGTCCAACTCGACGGCACATGACAACAACAACAACAACTGGTGCAAACCAACTAGAAAATCAGGTAGCTTTAGTAAGGGAAGTTCTTTTTTTTACCTGCAAGCAACACAGCCACAGTCAGCATTTGCTTTTGTAAAAATCTAAAAAGATCTGTGTAGACAAATCTCAAAAGGCCCTTTTTGTCTGAGTGCAAGAATTGGGAGTAGAACAAGGACGGAATTTTAGCTCCCACTGGCCTCTAAGAAATTCACATTACACTACTAAATGCAGTAGCCCTTGTAGCCAGTGATCAGGGATCACAAAAGCTCAGATAATCACACATGTTAGCTGTGTGATTTCAGCAGCCAAATTATCTGTTAGTCTAAATTTAGCCTGCTGATTAGGAAAATGTGAAGTGTTAGAAAATGGGATAGGACATATTAGCAAGGAACAAGAACTGTGGAAGTCTGAAACCCCAGGTTCTCTCAGGTGCCTCCTTCACTCACTCCCCCCATCAGCAGTTTATATAACTCATTCACAAGGGACACAGCCTGGGAAGGAGCAGCCACCCAGGGCAAGCCTAAACACCCATAGAAGCAGAGCTAGTGACAGGAAGCCATTAAACTGAGATGACAGAAGATGAGCAGAGCCCAGGGTTCCTAAACAAATGTGGCAAAGGACCGGAGTCAAAGATCATTATTTAACACAACTTTTGGTGCCGGTTACCAGAAAATGAAATCCCCTACCACGACCATGATACTGATAAGCAATTAACAAAGATATTAAACCAATTATATTGTCAGCAAAATCCCCAGCCTAGCAAATAAAGACCTGTGATTCTTCTACCCCAAAGCATTCCCTGAATCCAAGTCCTTGTTAACAAGAAAAGAACCGCTAAGGCCCCTGCAAGACAGTCCTGCCCAAAGCCTTCCTCAAGTATGGCCACGAAGGATACCCAACAAGGGAAATCTTAGCTGATGAGCCTGAAGTAAGCACAACCACTGGCCATGAAACTCAGGCCAAGGTCGGGAAAAGGACAAAAAGATGCTTATGGGAGTTCCCGGCCATGGCATCTTCTGTACCATTCCTAACCAGGGGAATATCGTGTATTCCCTGGACCAATACAGTATCTCAGAGTCTATATTGTGGCTACTCTATACATCCTTCACCATTAAATATAATCAGATACGTTTTAAGTCATGAGTTGCAGGATCATGAGGAGGTACATCTTAATTTCTTCTAGATTAGATTTCTCAAGCAAATCAGAGGCAGAATCAATATTACCCAGAGGCCTAGAATAATGAGCACATGATACCAGTTCTAGAGTCATCATCTACATGTGACTCTGGTTTGTCTCTTTGGGAACAGAGCCCCAGTGCTGCTATGGTTAACTGCTTGGCTCCAACCAACAGCTCAGCGGTATGAATCTACCAGCCTATCTGCAGGAGAAAATGTGTGGCAATTTTCTCCAATAAAGACTCCAAAAAACAAACCAATACAAATTCACTGCCGTCAAGTCAGTCTCAACTCATAGTGACCCCTCCTTGGGCTTCCAAGGCAGTAATTGCCCAGTCTTCCTTCCAAGGAGTGGCTGGTGGGCTTAAGCCACCAGCCTTCTGGTTAGCAATCAAATGCCTTAGGGACTTTGCCACCAGAGCTCCCCCAATAAAGATTACAGCCTAGAAAACACTTTGGGGGTAGTTCTACTCTGTTCTATAGGTCACTGTTAATCAGAATTGACTCAAGAGCAAGCAGCTACAGGGAAGAGGTGAAGTGCATATACGTTTCTGTGAAGGATAAGTGGATCTTGATTAATTAGGAAAATTTTGAAATCTTATGCATGAGATCAGAAAGTATCCATGAGTATACTCATAAATAAGTGCTGGTCAACCAAGGATTGGACCACTATTAACGCCAACTTTAGTCTAGCTAACACCCCCCCCCCCCTTCTTCTGATAGCAGCAAAGATATACATGAGTGTGGGACCTTAATTTAATGACATGACACCTTCACAAAAATAAAGTATTTTTAGTTGCATACTTTTATAGAGAGAACTTAACACTGGACATTTGCTGACTTGCCTTGTTTATATAGTAAGTTCCTTAAGGACACGATCCCGTCTTCTTAAAGAGTTCTGTCAAACTTATCAGCCACATACATGCTGACAGAGTCTTGTACAGTTTTCAGCACCCAGTGGACAACCAGTGAAAATTAGCTGATGATGATGAATTATACTAGCTTTTAAGCTGTCACTTGATCCCAGTACATAACAACCTTCCTGAATAAATCAAGCAACAGTTTGGTATTCGATACCATTATAAACGTCATCCTTCACCTTCGTGAGTCCAGGGAATTGCTGTAAAAGCATAACATGAGGATGGTGGAAGTGTAACAAAGATTTTCAAGCAATTCTCTCAGTTATAACAAGGGAATTAAAGATTCAGTTACAGATATCATGCTATGTGTAGGGAAATAGCATATGAAAAATCGTTGCCAAATTATGTATCTACAAGGTTTTTGTTCCTCACGCCCATCTCACCCCCATAATAAAAGCAAAGCTTTGCACTGGTTCAGCCTGGCTCAGTCAAGACCAATGAAGTGACAGTGGAATAGATCCCAATTTGTAAAATGTGAGTGAACTGGAATATTAACCAGAAGGATGGAAATTATAGGTCAAAACCCTACTAGAAACTTAGAAAAGAAGAGCAGTGCAAGCATTCCATAGCAAGCAAATCTCTTAACTGGCTGAGTTGAAAAAAACGGTACTCTTCTCAAAGATGGTTGCCAACTGCTGTTTTGACTGTGTGTCACTTTCTGTAGTCCTGCTCTCAATCCTGGCAATACTTCAATGTCATGCATCAGGTTCCTGAAAGGGCTCACTATGCCTCTTCTGAGTCTCTTAGTCCTGGGCTTTAACTCATTATTTTTTCCATTTCCATTAGCGTTGCAGATCACCCAAATTTTAAACATTTGGATCTGTTCTGATTTCACTGCATCAAACATAAATGAACCGGTTTGAACATCTGAGTAAAAGTAAAGCCCTATTCTATGTACAAGTAAAACTGTTATCTCCTTGAGGTTAATGCAATGGAAATGCAAATTAGGTCCCATTTAGGAAATGTGGCATTAAGAAGAGGGACCTATAGATTGCTACCTGGATATTTAAAGAATAAATTTATTTCTGGTAGCTTATACAAAGATATTCACAATAAAAGCACATTTCATTATTATGAATATCCCAGAGCCTTAACAGAGCTAGTACTTTTCAAAGTTCATTTGTGAGAACTTGATATTAGTATGACTCTTTAATCTGTAATCAATTCCCTTAAGATATGGCATGAGACCAGGAGACCTTTGCCTTAGCGTTTGTGTTTTAGTTCTAATAACAATTTTCATTATAGATGACACTCTCTCTGTCATTATTTAGACACCAAACAAAATTCTAAGAATTGACTCAAAGACTAGGATTGTCTTAATTATCATGTTCAACCTTTTTGTAAGCTCCTGGCAAGTTTCCTCCATAGCAAAGTAAAAAACAAGGTTCTTATCCCATATTATATAGCAACAGTATTCAGAATAATCATAAAGTTTTCCAAACATACAAATGTAGAATCACACACAAGGATTTTGAATTCTTCTTTATATGTGAACAGCGAATTATAATCTAAATATAATGGAAAGTTTTCAACATGAAAATAAGTAAGTAAAAAGAAAAATACACAATATTTTCTCATTATTCTCATACTAACACTAAAATCTTTCCCCCTTACAGGGCTGCTTTAAACTGTTACTGTCTGATTTGGGAATGTGAATCAGAATATAAAGAAAAATTTAACCTCTATGGGATTAAAATATTATCCAAAATACATGCACCAGTAAATGGCTAAACACAAGAAAAAAATTCATTAACCACATTTAAAGATTAGCTTGATTGATACCATGTTACAAATATTTCTTCTTTTAATTCTGTCATAGGAGCTCTGGTAGCGTAGTGCCTAAGGCACTTGACTGCTAACCAGAAGGCTGGCGGTTCAAACCCACCGGCCACTCCTCAGAAGAAAGACTAGGCATCTACTTCTGTAGTGATACTTCCTTGGAAACCCAATGAGGGGTCGCTATGAGTCACATAACAACACAACATAACATAACAACACATAATGGCACATAACAACAACAATAACAATTCTGTCATGGAAACCTGTAGAATCCATTCAGGTTATCTTTGGCTGCAAAAGAACTTAAATAATTCATTATAAAATATATGTTGAAAATATACCATACTGCCAGGCACTGTTCAAGGCATGAAGGAAAAATGAACAAAATTTACAAAGCCCTGGTCCTCAGTGAGCTCACAGAGCTTCTCTCACATAAGAAGAAATCCAGAGATAGGGTGGGTCTAATATTAATTTTCAGCTGAATATTTTTGAACACACAGGCTCTATCTTTTCACTGTCATATTCATCATGTCAATATTCTCATTTTATTCCCCTCATAGTTATTAGACTGACTGACACTGCTGCAGACATCACCAACATGATACCAACTCATGAAAAAAGAGGGCATTTTTTTCTCAGTCTTTCCAAGAATCTAAAACCCCTATGGACACAAGCTATAGTATGGATGCAGCTTGAAGACATTATGCTGAGAAAAATAAGCCAAGCACAGAAGCACAAATATTGTATGACTTCACTTACATAAAGCAAACAAGAAAAAGCAAAGGTTCAGAGACCAGAGTTAATTAGTGGTGACTGGAGGTGGGAGAGAGGGGGAAAAGGAAGCTAACGGTAATGGAAAAAATTGTACTGCACGTAATGCTGTCAATAAGCTGTACACCTGTAAAAAGTTGAACTGACAAAAGTTGTGTGATAGGTATATTTACAACAATGGGGGAAAGAAAAAAGAGTAGCTGCCGAGGCTGCTTATGTACAACCAAATACCTCACGGGATTTTATTTCTTGGTTTGGAAGTTCAGGGTCATGGTTTCATGGGGCGCTGTGTTTAATGGGTCTAATTACATGAATAGTGCCTCTGTTCTACATCCTAATTCACTGTGTAGTGCTTGGGCTTTTAAAAGCTTGCAAGTAGCTATCCAAGGTACAGAAGGTGGCATAGTGCCTAAGCCATTTGACTTCTAACCAGAAGGCTGATGGTTCAAACCCACCAGCCACTCCTCAGAAGGAAGGTTGGGCAACTACTTCCTCAGTAATACCGCCTCGGAAACCCAAGGAGGGGTCGCTATGAGTTGGATCCAACTTGATGGTAGTGAGTGAGTTTTAGTGAGACACAACAGAGGAAGGAGGAGAGTCAGGAATAGGAGGATATGGAACGCATAGCTAATTGTCTTCAACAACGACAACAAAATAAATAAAATTTAGAAAAAAAGAATATAAAACTCCTAATCTGCCAGCCAACTTCCTCTCAGGTCTCACTGCCCAACACTGATCCAGAAGCCAATCACTTTTAAAGAGAACAGGATTATCATGGTTGGCTGAGACCAATCAGAATTTGTCCCTGACATTTTGCTGTATGAATAAAACCTATGATCTGTTAAGAAAGAAATGGACAGTTCAGTAGGCTACAAATAGTTTCAACTGCACCCACACTTCTTTTTTTTTTTTTAAATAAAGTTTTAACATAGAAAAGTATTGAGAATAATATATTACACCCAGGTATCTGCTAGAATAAAAAATGTTAAAATTTAAAAATATTTGCCTCAATTTTTGTTGTTAGGTGCTGCCGAGTCGTTTCTGACTCATAGCGACCCCATGCACATCAGAACGAAACAATGCCCAATCCTGCACCAGCTTCATGATCCCTGCTATACTTGAGCCCATCATCACAGCCACCATATCAGTCCATCTCGTTGAAGGCCTCCCCCTCTTTTGTTAACCCTCCACCCTACCAAGCATGACATCCTTCTCCAAGGAATGGTCCCTTCTGACAACATGACCAAAATAGGTGAGATGAAATCTGGCCATTCTCGCTTCCAAGGAGCATTTTGGGGGCACTTCCTCCAGGACAGATCTGTTAGTTCTTTTAACAGTCCATGGTACTTTCAGCATTCTTCGCCAGCACCACAACTCAAAAGCATCAACTCTTTTTCGGTCTTCCTTATTCACAATTATTCATAATTATGCCTCAATTAGATGTTTCAATAACAATTTTTAAAATAAGCAACATACCCTACCCACTTTTTTAAATGACTGAATACTAGAACCTTCTACCCTCAATTTCATTCACTCAAAAAACTCACTACCATCTAATTGATATTCGACTCATAGCGACCTCTCCTTGGGTTTCCGAAGCAGAGTCTCTACGTAAATAGACTGCCCAACCTTCCTTCCGAGAAGCGGCTGGTGGGTTTGAACTGCCAGCCTTATGGTTAGCAGGCAAGTGCCTTAGGCACTGTGTCACCAGATTCTGCTCTCTTAACAATCTCCTAGTTTGTCTTGCCTATTGCTATCAACCCTGCTTCCCAGAAGTAACTCCTGAATACACTCCCATGGCCCTATGCCTGCCTTCCCAACCCATTGCCATCAAGCCGATTCTAACTCATAGTGAGCCTACCAGACAAAGTGGAACTGCCCCATAGGGTTCCTATGCTGTAATCTTTAGGGAAGCAGACTGCCCCATCTTTCTCCTATGGAGTGCCTGGTAGGTTAGAACTACCAATCTTCCGGTTAGTTGCCGAGGGCTTAACCATTGTGCCACCAGGGTTCCTTACTGAATCAAAAAAATTCCCAGGGGTAGATCTTAAAAAAGAATTTCCAGGTGATCCTGAAAATCAACCAGATTTTAAACCATTGTTACAAAGCAAGTTGTACAATAAACATTCCCTTTTATTATTTTATTATTCTGTTTAGCACATAAACAACTGGTTATTTTTAATATATTGTTTAGTAGAGAACTGTAATCATATGAATATGAGTTTTAAAATTCCATCTTTATAACTTCATCTAGGGCTCATCAGTCTCACACACAGGTTAGTATTGCAAAACTATTATCTTTGTGGTTTAATCCTAAAGAGAGGGAATTAACTATATTTAAATGGTATCACCCAGTTTGTTTTTTTTCCCAGTAGAAAGTCTGAGTGAGTACAATGAGAGCTGGCCTCCCAGCCATACGGCCAAAAGTTACTTAAAAAAAAAAAAAAAAAAAGTCAAACTCACTGCCATCGAGTTGAATCAGACTCACCCAAGGAAATCCATCCTTGGGTTTCTGAGGTGGTATCTCTACAGAAGTAAACTGCCCAGTCTTCCTTCCAAGGAGTGGCTGGTTAGCAGTCAAATGTCTCAGGCACTATGCCACCAGAGCTCCCCATTTTCCAATACTAGACAAAAATTCATAGATAACAACTGGAGCTAATAATAATAATAAAAGAAGATGAAGCTATAAAAAGACCTTAGCACTTGAAAATGAAGAGTGGAATAAGGTTCATTACATATAAAATTGTTTTCCTATGTATCATGCATTCTTTTACCAACTGTTTATTGAACATCTACTACATAGTAGACACAATGTTAAGGCTAGTTAAGTACAGGTGAACAAAATAGACATGGTCCCTGCCCTCACAGACTTATACCTTAGTTGAGATAATACATAAATAATAATCATATACTATTTAGAATTATGATAAATGCTATAAAAGCAAAAGTACTATTATCAAAGAAGGATAATAAGGGGAACTATTTTAGTTTGGGTGATAAGGAACAGCATTTCAACAGACACCTAAAGGGGAAAAAGTTGTAAAGAGTAGGGGAAAGTGGGTGTTTTGGTTCTCTAATACTGCGATAACAGACATACCACACATGGACGGCTTGAACAAACAGGGATTTATTCTCTTACAGTTTAGGAGGCCAGAAGTTTGAATTCAAAGTGCTAGCTGCAGGGGCTGGATGAAGGCCCCTCAACCTTGGCCTTCAGCTCTGCCTCTTACTCCTGGCCCTCTGAAGCTGGAGGCGTCTCCCAACTCAAGCAGCTGCTGGCTGCTGAGGCAGACAAACCCAAGGTCAACAAGTAAAACAGCACAGTCCCCAAACCATCAAGCAACACAGCAGGCCACTAGTAAACAGTCCCAAGATCGGCAGACAACATGGCACTGAGATGAAGACTCAGCCAAACGCAGGATCCAGATGTGCCAAAAAGCTCAGAGACCTTTCTCAAAGCTGCTTCGTGTATACTGGAACCACACCACACCCCTAGGCAGCCACTCAGCTGCTCACAGCAGCTTCCACCACAGAGTTGACTACCAGTCTCATCATGAGGAATCACCACATCCAGCTGTCCAACCACTCAAAACTAGGCTCAGCCAAGCCGACACGTAACCTTAACTACCACAGAGGGTTTCAGGCTGGGACAACACCAAGCACAAAGTCCTAAAGAAGAACAGGGTTTGGCCCATTTGTTGAACTGATAGAAGGCTAGTGTGGGTAGAGAATACACATACAATCCTTTGGACCATATATTAATTCTCTAATTCAAATCACAAACATTAACAAAGATGTTAAAAATCATGCGATGCACTCCCAAAAAGCCTTCCTGGTATCAGTCTTCCAGATACCGTACTTTATCACCATATAAGCTATTATCAAAATAAATTATTCACTTACAAGATCAAAGTAAAACTGACCAGAAGTTGGCTCAAATACTTACTGAGAATCAAGACACTTTCAGGAAGAGGGTTCTTGGGAAGTTGCATAAAGGGGCCATCAACAGCATATAAATGTAAAATACAACCACAATTTGGAATATTAGGAAACATTTATAGTAACAGTATCTTTTAATTACTTTGCAAGGAAGAAACACATACATCTATTTCTCTGAAATGTGCAAATCCATTTATATTGAAATTGAGTGGAAATTGTTCTTAGGCTAGAGAGAATAACATGAATGATTTGATGTACTTTAATAGTGAAATGAATGGTTGTAAGGAAATAGTGCTACTGTTCTTATGAATCTACTTGGGTTTTAGAAATGAGACTATTACTTCGATTTGCATTTATCTTCATATCTTATTCCAATTTCCTAAATCAGACTTTTTTTTTTATTCAATTAAACACATAATTCTCTAGAAGTAATTCTCAACCTTTTTACAACACCATGGGGTTTATGTAAGCAACACACACACCCTTTAGTAATATAATGTATGATCTGAAAAAACAAACTCCTTCTCCAGGATTCCCATGTGTCCGACCTTGTACATCCCACTGAAAATCATAATTCTAATACTGGAATCACAGATGAGTAGAACACTGACCAAGAGTGATTTTTAGCATGACGGTAAACTCAGGGAGAACAAAATGAGCAACTGGGCAGTGGACTAAATACATTTATGTATCTGAGGCCTTAAAAACTCTATTAATTTCTTATCATTATTTTTTAATAATATAGACTTTCAAATCCCACATTATGGCTTGCAAATGACAACTGATCATGACATACTCTCATGGATAATCTAGGCCATTTTCTGGTCTCTGGTTGTGCCACAAACTACTGGATATCCTTGGACAGATTGCTGACCTGTTTGGGCTCCAATTGTCAACTAAGAAACAGAGAGACTGAACTCTCTGATCTTTAAGGACTTTCCTTATCTCTAATATTATTACAATACTGTAGACTAATTTATTATAAACATGTAGAGAAACAATGGATATATGACATCAAATTTAGAAACAAATCTAGAAAGAATCAGTGATAGAAGGGTGAAACTTTTAAAATCTAAGCCACCTCTATAATATTTATTAATATAATTATTTACCAACATTTTTTCTTTTTTTTTCAATAGAGGGGAGAATACCAAAGGGTAGAAGGTGATATTCCTGTCAAAAACAGGCTGGCTAACCAGTAAGTCAAGTTGCTGGCTATTACTTCATTTTCACTCTTCCTCCGATGCTTTACTTTTTGTTTGTTTACTGTCTTGTTAGAATATAGGAATCAAGCTAACTGGCTTGCTGCATATATAACCACCTACCCAGTGCCGCTGACTCCAACTTAAGGCGATCTCATGCTGTTGTCACAGCAGACCATGCTCCATGGGGTTTTCAGCAGCCAATTTTTCAGGAGTAGCTCACCAGACCCTTTCTCGAGTGAATCTGAATATTCACCCTTTTGCTTAGCAGCCTGGCATCCTAACTGTTTGCAAGATACTCAGAGACTCGTGTGTACCTTCCCTTATTTTAAAAAATCACCCTGCTATGTTTGTATCTATCATCACTGTCACATTCAGTTCTTTCATAGTCTTTGTATATTATCATTCATCGTACATGAGACTGAAGCAGTTAGTTCCCAAGGCACACTAAGGTAGATTGTATCAAGCCCAGCTGACCAGAAACTCTCTAAGTTGAAGACTTACAAAAAATTAAGTTATCTGAATAATGTAACTTCTTTATGACATTCTGTAGGGGACTGAGTCTTAAAGTTGTGTGCCAAAAAAATATCATGGTGTAAGCTGAAGGTAGAAATTGACATGATACAGTGAGCTTCTCTTCCAAATGATCATCCACAAATACTTTTCCATTTGTATTACCACACAAAGAAGTAGTAATGCCACTCTACCTGCAATTAATAGAGCAAAGAATAAAACTATCCCAAAATGATTTAACATCATCTTTTTCCCCATCTCCCAAAGAAATGCGATTGTAAGACCATGAACAACCCTTTCCTCAATTCACTGTAATTTAGTGTTTCACTAAAACTTGTCATCATAACCAGGTGGAGATCACACCTACTCAGTCACACAGAGCTGTCAATTCTGATTCTGTGAGATTAGTTATCCAGGTTTGTTTTTAGGTCCAAGAAGCAGTGTTTGGCTTTTGTTTATTTATTTTTAGCAAAAAATTGAAATGCAGAAGATAAACACTCCCACACACTTGCATGCTTTGCACATTAAGTACACACTCTGAACTGTATCATTTAAACATTTTTACTTTAACAACTGTTGGCGTCATCAGGAAAAGAAATGAAATTAAAGACTTCTTCCCAGTAAGCACCATTATCACATTATAACTAACCCCTCATTTTCTTTAAGCTTAATGGGGACAAGGAACAGAGCATGAATGCAATGTTTATCAAAATAAGCAAATCTGAGAAAGATGATGACTTAGGAGTGACGAACTCTGGCTAAGTAATGGGTTCCATTTCTCAAGAAAAGTTTTGAATATATTTAAGGAAACAGTGATAAACTGCCCCAATTTCAGAGTACAGACTTAAAAGAGATGAGCTGATGAGAAGGTATTTTGTTTGTGTGTCTCAAAAAACCAGGAGCAGTTGGTAAACTGTGCTTGCATATGGCCTCATACCTGGGATGCTATGCATATTCTACTGTGCAAGAACAGTAAATTGTTGTTGTTGTTGTTGTTGTTATGTGCCATGCAGTCTGACTCAACTCATAGCTCCCCCTCCTTGGGTTTCTGAGGCAGTATCACTACGGAAGTAGATTGCCTAACCTTCCTTCTGAGGAGTGGCTGGTGGGTTTGAACCGCCAACCTTCAGATTAGCAGTCAAGTGCCTCAAGCACTATGCCACCAGAGCTCCCTGGTAGCAAAACAGTTCCTTCCATGCAGGCAGTTTCTACACTCTTACTTAATAAAAGCAACTTACTCTAAACTCACTCCCTCCCTGTGAATATATTTCACAATTCTAAGTCTTCCCACTCCATGAGTATTTTTGGAATAGGACCGTTATTCAGCATTTTGTACAAGCGTAATCCATAATAACTAAATGACCAAGAATGTCTCAAGTTCTTTTAAATGTTTAAGTATTATAATACAAATTATTCTTATACAAACAAATGCTTATTATTAGCTCATTGGCTACAAAGAATGGTGCCACAAGTTGCACAGAACTAACGTTTTCCCAGCAGCCCTATAAATATTTGCTATTTTCCTTGTTTGAGTAAGTCTTACTAAATGAGCAAATGATGAACTTTTATAGAGTAAGAATGGTTTAAAGTTGCCCCTAATAAATCTTCTCAGTCTTACGTTATATTTCCATACCATTGAAAGAAATAGCTGATATTGCACAAAGTTTTGAAATATACTGTTCTCCAAAGTATTTGCTTCATCAGCAATTTATTTTAACATCCACATCTTTCTCTCAAAGGAATGGAAACTAATTATGTATTATCCCAAATGCCTAGATACCACTGATACCACATGGATTCATATATTATTCAAAAAGCTGATCTTTTTTTTTAAACTTATTAATATGACTCTTAAGTAAACTATATCTCTATTACAAGAGATTTTGCTTTACTTCAAGAACAAACTTTAGCTACAATAGTGAGGCAAGTGTTCTTTCCAATATATTTACAAACACTTCATTGGAAGGCTGCTTTTTAAAAATATTCTTAACTGAAAAAGAGAGCTTATTTCAGTTCAAGGCTGACTGTCAAAGATGAAGGAAGCAGGCATTTGTACTTTTGCAGAAAAGTAGGTAAAAGGGTTTTCGCCCTTAAAAACTCTTACTCACACACAACATAAACCTTGATTTTGGATTAATATATCAAGCACCCTAAGATAATCAAGTAATTCTTTATGGCTACATCAAGTTTTTAGATTTTAAAGTCCACTCTGTACCATCCAACCTCTCATTATGCCATTAAACCAGGCTACGAGCGCTAATTACATTAGTTCTTTTTCAGTTTTAACATGTAATGCTGCATAGTGAAAGTAAAAGCAAGATGTGTAGTCTAAACAATGATAACATCTCTCTAAGAAAGCAACTTCCCCAGAGGGCTAAGGGATAAAACAGGAAACCAATACTTGGGCTTACCAAAACAGGCACCTGGACCTCTCTCTCACTTACAATGGGTCATCAATCATAACCATAAGTAATCACTTACTTAAAAAACAAAAAGTGTTTAAAAGTTCAAATAAGAATTTGGGGGGGGAGCGGGGCAAGATGGCGGACTAGGCAGAAGGATTGCACAGACCCTCTTCAACAAAGAAAAGGGAAACCAATTAACACAGACACAGAAGAT
>NW_006921594.1:2441822-2455227 GCF_000298275.1 Orycteropus afer afer
TCACCCAAATCCTAAAAAAAAAAAAAAAAAAAAAGTTCAAATAATAATTCAGCCTATTTTATAAATACATTTGTTCTAGAGCAATATATTCCATCAGTAAATACATTGGGTCTCACTCCACGTACATTAGAATCACTACTTTTTAAAAATTATAGCTGCTTAGGCCCTAGCCCCAAAAGATTCTGATTTAATTAGCCTTGAGTGGGACATGGACATCAGTACTTTTTCAAGTAATTTATTTTTTTGTTGTTGTTGAGAGTATACACAGTAGAACATATCCCAATTCAACACGTTCTACATGTACAACTCAACGACACTGATTACATTCTTCAAGTTGTGTGGCCATTCTCACTCTCCTTTTCAGAACTGGTCTTCCCCCACTGACATAAACTCATCACCCCTGAAGCCTCCTACCTAAGTTTTGGAGTTGCTGCTGTCAATTTGTTCCCATATAGATTGTTTCTTAAAAGAGCACAATGCTTAAGCCAGATATCCTTTACTAATCAAGCTAATGTAATGTTTGGTTTATGCTTGGTAAAGCAGTTGTTGTTATGTGCCGTCGAGTCGGACGCGACTCAAAGCAACCCCTCCTTGGGTTTCTGAGGCAGTATCACTACAGAAGTAGATTGCCCCATCTTCCTTCCGAGGAATGGCTGGTGGGTTTGTACCGCCAGCGTTCTGGTTAGCAGTCAAGTGCCTTAGCCACTATGCTACCAGAGCTCCCTTGGTAAAGTAGAGGGTCAGCTAAAAGGAGAAAGATCCTCAATGAGATGGACTGACACAATGGTTGCAAAAGAGTTCAACACAGCAATGATTGTAAGGATGGTGCAGAACAAGGCAATGTTTCATCTTGTTCTGCACGGGGTATATTTGTTTAAAACCTTTTCATTTAAGGTTTAAAGATTCTTCAGGACAATAGTTGTGGGGAGTCACCCAGCCTCCATGGCTCCATAAAGTCAGAATTCTATGAGAATTTAAACTCCCTGAGAATTTAAAATTGTGTCCTGTATTTTCTCCCTTTTGATCAGGATTCTTCTATAGAATCTTTGACCAAAATGTTCAGTAATGCTAGCTGGGTACCAGGCAGTTCTTTTGGTCTTAAGGAAAAGGAGGCAATTGTTCATGGACATAATTAGGCATGAATTCCATTTCCGCCTCCTATTCCCGACTATGGGAGCTCTGGTAGCACAGTGGCTAAAGCACTTGACTGCTAACCAGAAGGCTGGCGGTTCAAACCCACCAGCCACTCCTCGGAAGGAAGGTTGGGCAATCCTACTTCCACAGTGATACTGCCTCGGAAACCCAAGGAGGGGTCGCTATGAGTTGGGGGCGACTCGACGGCAAATAACAACAACAACAACAATTCCCAACTATGCTTCTTCTGTTGCTCCAGGTAAACCGAGAACATTGTTGTAACTTGGATGGCCACTTGCAAGCTCTTAAAATGTAAGGTACTATGCAAAGAACTAGGAGTTAGAACAGAACCACTAAACACGTTATCAGTGTTTTTCTTAAAGGTAATGAGATGAATGGGGAATGACTGCTTTGTCCAAAGGGTTATAATTATAGAATCGCATTTCTGATTTTCTATGTTCAGCTTCAACTGCCAGGATTCTTTTTGCTGCAGATATAAAATGCACGGACATAATACAAACGGGCAGGTACCAAGACTCTCTGCCTCTTCCTTGGAATGATACCAAGTTATCATGGAGATCATGAATAAATAACTCTGAACATTAGTGAAGTGTCTTTTCTAGGATGTGAGGTATATATTAAGTCTAGGAATTATGCTGTATTTTTCACAACAAAGATGAAATTCTGAAGCTATACAGTATATTGCAATTTCACTCTAACCCAACACAAAGACAAGACACAACACAAAGGTATTATCAGTAACAGTGGAAGAAGATACCATTAATGTTCCATGAGGGAAGTGGATTACAAATTTGGTAAGCAATAAGGTTATAATTTGAAAAAAAGGAAAAAAAAACAAAAACAAAAAAACCCTCCTACTTTCTCTGTGATTTTGATGCAATCGCTGTTGTTTTTGTTTTTGTTGTTGTTGTGTGCCGTCGAGTCGGACCCGACTCATAGCAACCCTTCGTTGGGTTTCCGAGGCAGTATCACTATGGAAGTAGATTGCCCCATCTTCCTTCCGAGGAGTGGCTGTAGGTTTGAACCGCCAGCCTTCTGGTTAGCAGTCAAGTGCCTTAGGCACTATGCTACCAGTGCTCTCACGATGCAATCTTTAGGGAGCCATAAACACTAAGTCCCAACCCTTCCCTCCCCATTTAAGAGTCTCTGCTAGTTTTAAGAGCAGTATGCTAGAAATCAGGATATTCACTGTGTGGCAAGCTGCTTAACTTTTCTGAGCCTAGTCTTCTCTATAGACAATATCTCTGATAAAGTTGCTGATCGGCCAAATTAGACAATCAATATGAAAAATCTCATTAACTGTAAAAAGATACAAGGAATAACACTGTTAGTAAAATTACTAATAAAACGCACCTTTGATATTCATGAACTGTGTAGACTGAGAAAATTAGCTTCTTAAGAGAAGCAAAGATAGTCAATCCACATTTTAAGACAAATTACAATAAATTTAAAGCAGTCAACTACCTACAGAGAAGCTAAATGTATTCAAAAGGTACAGACTTCATTTATTCAACAATTACAATATATGTATTGGGAATAAGGTTGGCGGTTCAAACTCACCAGCCACTCCTCGGAAGGAAGATGGGGCAATCTACTTCCGTAGTGATACCGCCTCGGAAACCCAAGGAGGGGTTGCTATGAGTAGGGTCTGACTCGACGGCACATAACAACAACAACAACAACACTGGGAACAAACTCTGCATGACACTGGGCTAAATGCTGTGAGATCTACAAAGCTGAACAGGACGCCAATCCTGCCCTGAAGGAACTTTCAGTTCAGTAATGGAGAAGAGGGCCATGAAGTCATACATGATTTAGAAATTAGTAAATCCTTTTGGAGAGCTGAAGACAATCACTCTGTGAGTCCAGATGAGAGAGAAATCTCAAAAGGCCTTCTTGTGTGCTAGGCAGGAGAGGTGGAGAAAGAGGGGACACGAGTGAAGGCTGAAAGAAGGGAAACGCTGGGCAGGTACCTAGAAAAGCAAGTAATGTACTTGGGCTATGGTGAGAGCTCACAAACGGAAGCAGTGGGGAATAAAAGATGATATTTATTCCTAGGATGCATCATTCAGTATAATTTACTTAAAGCTGGGAATTGTGCAAATTGCTGGGGATGCAATTTAGAGCCAGCAAACATTAGAAATATAATTGCACAAATTACAAATTATGACAATATCTAGGAAAGAAAAGTGCCACAAGAAATAAGGAAACCTACTGTGCATTGAGAGTCCCTAGGTGGTAAAATAGTTAAGCGCTTGGCTACTAACCAAAAGGTTGGCAGTTCAAGTCCACATAGACTTCATTTATCCAAAAGTTAATATGTAAGTATAATATATATATACATTATGTATTACATAATTAACATAAACCAAAAAAACCAAACCTACTGAAGTTGAGTCAATTCTAACTCATAGTGACCCCCACTGGGTTTCCAAGGCAATAAATCTTTGCAGAAGTAGATGGCCCAGTCTTGCTTCCGCAGAGTGGCTGGTGGGTTTGAACCACCAACCTTCTGGTTAGTAGTCAAATGCCTTAGGAACTGTGCTACCAGAGCTCCTTAAAATTAATATATAAGTATTATATATATAGAGAGAGAAGGGGAGAGACATCTCAGAAATAAGGGTTAGTAATCTACTTCCAGAAGATCACAGCCACTGAAACCCTACAGAGCACAGTTCTACTCTGAAACACGTAAGATCACTATGAGTTGGAAGCAAATGGTTTGGATTTTAGATAGGGAGGTCTGGGAAGATCTCGCATTAGAAGTAACAGCTGAGCTAACACTTAGCTTTCAAAAGTCCAGAAGCAAAAAGCAGCTCAGGGCACCTGAGGGACTAAAAACAAGCCCACGTGGCTATATAACAAAAAAACCAAATTCACTGCCATTGAGTCAGATGCGACTCATAACGACCCCTCCTTGGGTTTCCGAGGAGGTATCACTACAGAAGTAGATTGCCCAACCTTCCTTCCGAGGAGTGGCTAGTGGGTTTGAACCATCGGCCTTCTGGTTAGCAGTCAAGTTCCTTAGGCACTATGCCACCAGAGCTCCCATGTGGCTATATAGAAGCAGCAAATGGGTGAAGAGTAGCAGTATCAGGAGTCAAATATGAGCAAAGGTTGCTTCATGTAAGGCTCATAGGCCAAGAAAAGAATCTTGAAATTACTCCTAACTTCACAGAAAAGTCACTTGAAGGATTTAGAGCTTGGAAATGATATGATCAGAAAAACACATTGACTAATGTGTAAGGAACAGATGGAGAAAGCCAGATTGGAACTGGGGAGAATTGTAATAATCCAGGCCATCTATAATAGTGGTTTGGAATAGAGTGGGAGCAGTGCGGTTGAAGAAAAGGTGGAATGGACTCACGACATATCTCCAAAACACGGACTTGGTAATGGATATTATATTCAGGTGATGGAAAAGGAAATATTATGGATCATGGCTAAATTTCTGGTACAAGTTTTCTAGACAGAAGAAGACACCATTGACCCAGATAGGTGGACTGGAGGAAGAACATATTTTCGAGGACAAGCGTAGGTACAGGACGGGCTAGGGGAAGCCCGTGAAGGTATCTGAATGAGACACTGGGATTTAAGCTCTATTTTGTAGACTGTGGTTCCCATCTAAAAGCCAATTAAAAATATAGATTACCTGAGCCCACCTTCACACCGCAACCAGATTTGGGGAATCAGTGCAAGGAGGTGATTTACACTTTTGGAAACACTTCTCCTTCATGCTACGTATTAAGAATTGAAGTGTGGGAAAACAGTCCCACACACCTGTCAGAAAGTCATAGACCAAAGAGAAAACGCTCATCTAGATGACAGCATGAAAAGAAAGAAAGATAATACAGAACTTCTTCAAAAGGACACAGCAACTGATTGAATAGGAGGGAAAAACACTCAGTAATTAAATATAATTGAGGCTATGAGTCTGGATGGATAGAAAATTAGGTTCTAATAAAAAAAAAAATATTAGGGAAGATTGAGTTTAAGGATTGATGAATCATAGAAAAATATCTATTAGGCTATGGAAAACTGAATATGGGAAGTCAAAAATTGTGACTGCAGGCAATAAAGATCTGCGAATCATCCAAAGGAAGGCTATAAATGGAGTTACATAATTATTTAACACTGGTAACAAAAAGTATAGAAATAAAATAGGAAAGTGGAGAAGTCTGACAACAGAGATGTACAGTAAGAGGGGAATAAAAATAATCAGGAGATGACCCAATCAAATAGGAAAGGGAGTTCCAAGCAGGAAACACATCCTGCAAATGCAACAGAGGGAATGAGGACTGAGAAAAGGCCACTGGACTAACTGAAGAAAATAACTATCAGTAGCAGAAAACAATTTCAGTTTCTCTAGGACATAAGTCAAGATGGGCTAAAATACCAGAACTGGGGTTGAATACCAGGTGCAGAGCTCAAACATAACTTAAAGTGTCCCAGTGATAAAGGAACCACAATATAAACTGGGTCCTTATAGATCAGCAAGTGTCCTAAATAGCAAAGGAAAGAATGAACTAAACATGGAAATTAACTAGAAGTTGAAGTATGACCGAGTAACAGAGACCTCTCAGTTGAATTTAGAGAATACACATTTATATTAGAACTAATCCATCTACTACATAACATTCTTTAACTATGATCCACAGGTCTTGCAACCCGAAATGAAAAGACTGATGGTTTGATCTAATACCATAGTTTTAGCATAAACATGGTATATATGGCATGTTGTTATGTGTCGTCCAGTTGGACCCAATCATAGTGACCCCTCCCCTTGGGTTTCCAAGGTGGTATCACTACGGAAGTAGATTGCCCAACTTTCCTTCCAAGGAGTGGCTGGTGGGTTTGAACCCCCAGCCTTCTGGTTAGCAGTCAAGTGCCTTAGGCACCATGCTATAAAGGTGGAATGAAAGATCATTTGCAGATTCCAGCTAGCCATGATTTGGTGAAGTCAAGGAGAAAAGACCCTTCCTGACTTCACCAAGTCAACAACAAGAACATAGTTAACAAGTTAGGCATTGTTATACTATTAAGATAAGAAGTAAAGAGATACAAGGAACAAATGTCTAATTAAAAATCTTAGAATGGAGAGATCTTGGTGATAGCAATATCCAAGGTCTGTCTGAATTTGTAAGGCAGCTAACATAAAATAGATATAAGGTCATGAGAGTTAAGGAAGTAAAAAATTAACTGAGCAGTCATGACTTATAGAACAAATAAGATACTAGTTAAAGAACACATAAGTTATGGTAGAAGGTAGAGCAGAAAGTATGAATAAATAGTCACAGCCATATCACACTAAATATTGCTTCACGCAATGACAGACTAATTTAAGGTCCTGATGTCTGACTTTTGGTGTCATCTGAGACTTAATGTATTTCACCAATATCCCTTCACATCAACTTCCAGGCACCAGGTTGGCAATTAACTTCACATACAGTGTTGAAACAATTAGAATATTTTGTAACATGAAATTGTTCACCCTGACTTGAATTGGCCCAAAGAAAGGTGGACTTTATGGTAAAAAAAAAAAAAATCAGCATTATTCAAATCCTCTTTTTAAATAAAATGTATGTGATATACCTATACAAAGGCAAGTTATGTGTATTCAAATAAAAATACTGACTGACTTTTGTTCAGTTTCTGTAAAAATATAAAGCTGGATCAAAACTCAACCATTATAAATTGGCAGAAATGAAAAATAGCTAAAAACCTACATATGTAAAAATATGACTTGCATGTATCTCCAGTAATAAGTATTTGTATATAGAACTATGCAAACAGATTTCTGAAAATCTGCTGGATATAGAAAAAATACAATAATAAGGACCTAACTCACAAGGAGCAGTGGGAAAATGGTATTACAAATAAGCATACCATTCATTGGGTGTGTTGTCACTGACCCGCTGACACATTATCCCTCACCTTTAGAATGCTGGAGTGAAAGAGTAAAGATGACCCGCAAAGACAGGCCTCCACATAAATGGCACATTAATACTTTTTTTCATAAAGATAAGGAATGATGGGCCACACACAAAGATGAGATGGATGGTCTTATTATGGTTGCACTGGTGTGAATCAATTATTCATGACAATTTAAGACTGTGGGAACTTTTTTTTTCTTAAATTTCCCAATCCAAGTTCTCGAGCACCATGGAAAAATGAATTTAATTACATAATGCTCCAAAGCAGAACAAATTTCTCCACCCACTCTTTTCTCTGGTTCACTTAATGTAATTTTCACCCTCTAACATCAGCATCTGAGTGTTTTAAAAGAGATCGCCCCTGACTTTTGTGTATCTTGCTATGGAACCCAGAGACGTGGAAATAGTCAAACTTTCAGCAGAGAACCAGGGAGCCTGGATTTACCACTGAGTCCTGAAAGGTTCAATGAGAAGGGCAGGTGACGTGTTACAGTACAGAATCTGACCTGTGCTAAGAAGGAAATGGGGCTATTGGAAGGGCTGGAGAGGGATGTCTACCAACCTGTCATGCTGACACACCCTGAGCCACGGAAGTGGATCGTACCCCTTACATGGGTGGTGGTTGCATGAAAGCTGGGAACTATGCCTTATAGAGAAAGTAAGCATCACAGCAGTTTTTCCACAGAACTATACAAGTACTCATGTTTGTGACTAACATATCAACTGACAGGCTCAAGCCTAGAAAAATGCCCTCATTCTTGAATTTCTTGGGCTTACAGGAAAAAAACCAAAGAATTTAAAACATCTTAAATGGGTGTAAAGATCCCAGAGTGGTGCAAGTTGTAAAGCGCTCAATTGCTAAAAGGTTGGCAATTTGTACTCACCCAGATGCATCTTGGAAAACAGTTCTGGTGATGTGCTTCCAAAAAGTTATAGCTTTGAAAACCCTATAAAGCAGCTCTACTCTGCACATGTGGGGTTGCTGTGAGTCAGAATCAATTTGATGGCAACTAACAACCAGCACCACACCAAAAACAAGTATAAGTACCTCATTAATAAGAAATGGGCATAAAGTATTCTCCTGTTTACCAAATCTGAATCCCCACTACCCCCAATGCCTCCAGCCACGCCTGGCTTCCTGGGGGTCCAAACTGTGCAGCTATGCAGGGCCACAGGCTCAGAAAGCCTCCACAATCAGAAGAGCCCCATGCTCAGTCTAACGCTCTCCTATTGTCATCTTGTAATTCATCATTTTTAACAAGAGGCCCTGAATTTCCATTTTACACTGGACCCTACAAATTAGGTGCCAGAGCCCGTCTCCTGCAGCACCCAAAGGAGGCCTGTAACTGAAGAATCACTTCCAGAGTGGCTTTGCAAAACTGGCCCTCATCCTGATGGATTTGCCTAGCCAGGAGAACTGTCTCCTTAAAACAGTATTAGTATTTTAATATTTCACCTCTTGGGGAAAATGTGAACAAAATAAATTATATAGAATATTAGGAAGCCTCTTCACCCATATTCCCTCGTTCAATTTTATATAACACCCTAGAGGTAACTAACTATTGTGAAGAGAAGGATGTGTATCTTGCATTTAGGAGCAAATAAACACGCATACATAGATATAAATACTTGCATTTAAGATATATATGTGCATGTATATAAATATACACACATAGTGACATCTTTCCTCCATAGTTGTTATTTATTATAATAATACATATTATTACTAAATTTTCATTATTACAATTGTAAATGAAATGCTGGTAAACAGAATACAATAGACGAGAGAAAACCAATTAAATCAGACCTAGCTGGGGTAGCTCTGGTGTCATAGTGCCTAAGGGATCTGACTGCTAACCAGAAGGCTGGCAGTTCAAACCCACCAGCCACGCCTCAGAAGGAAGACTGGGCAATCTACTTCCATAGTGATACTGCCTCAGAAACCCAAGGAGAGGTCAGATGCAACTCGATGTCAGTGAGTTTAGTTTCTTTTGGTCTGATCTGGGGAAGGGGGAAAACCTAAAGGAGAGAAGCTGGGGAAGTACGCATGGCAGCAGGTAAGGTACTGCAGTACGGCCTCAGCAGCCAACGGGGGTCATTTTATCAACCGGGAAAGGCTTCCTGAAAGAACTGTGCTTTGAAGGAGTATTTGCATGGCTTGGAAAAGGCACCTCTTTGAAAAGAAGGGAGAAAAGCTTGGGAAAAGAATACATAATATCTGAAGCAAGGATTGAGAATCTTGACTCTGACGCCACAAATAATAAATGGAAAAGCCATTGTAACATTTTTTTTTCTCCAGAAAATTTGACCACTATCCTTATTTTAGCAACTGTCTCATTGAAGTGACAGTCAGATTCACACTAATTTAAAACAATGCTTTAGAAGATGAAATCTCAATTTCATTTCTTTTCCTACCTTTAGTTGGTTACCAAACACTGGCGTTATTTTGCATGCCTGCATACATTTTGTCATTTAATTTTTTTTTACCTTTCCCTTCACCCACATTAGTATGTGTCTACTCTCCAGTTAGCGGTGTACCCTCCTTTCTCCACCCACCCCTGGTAACCATCAGAGTATTTAGTTTTTTGTAGAACTCTTTTCTTGGCTTTTTATAATACTCATCTCATATGGTATTTGTCCTTCTGTGACTGACCAATTTCACTCAGAATAATGGCCTCTAAGTTCATCTATGCTATGAGATGTCTCACAGACTCATCATTGTTCTTTAACATTGCATAGTGCTCCCTTGTGTGTATGCATCATAGTTTGCTGATCCATTCCTCCTTTGATGGCATATAGGTTGTTTCCATCTTTTTGCTATTGTGAATAGTGCTGCGACGAATATGAGTTTGCATGTATCTGTTCGTGTCATGGCTCTTTTTGCTTTAGGATATATACGCAGTAGTGGGATTGCTGGATCCCACATTTCTATTTCTAGCTTTCTAAGGACACGTCATACTGTTCTCCACAGCGGTTGCACCATTTTACAGTCCCACCAGCAGTGTATGAGACTTCAAGTCTCTCCACACCTTCACCAGCATTTGCTGTTTTCTTTTTGTGAACTTTGCTATTAGTGCTCTAATGGCCGATCACAAGCATTTCTTCATGTGTTTGTTAACTGCTGAAGGTCTACAAGCCCAGTTTTGTATGCCTCCTGAAGCAAATGGAGACCCTTTAGGGATTTACAATAAAGAAAATAAGCAGCTCCAAACAATCTGTGTTATCTTTCATGCACTGAAGAGCTTTCACCTTAGAAAATATCAAACTACCCTACAACAGGTGACTAAGTCAAAGCAGCAAACACCAACCAGCTGACTTGTCCAAAGCCACAAGAGTCCAACAGGGATTTCAAGACATTTAGACTCAAGAGATACAGCTGCACATTGGACTGGCGCAAACACATGAGATTCCATTTTCCCATCTGTTAAATATGGTAATTTTTAAGAAACTTCCAAAGCTTCTTCCCAATCTGTTTGGGAAAATCTATTTCAGTCACTCCTTAGGCCTTGTCCTCATCTGGATTTGTTCCCCTCAGAAATCTTAAAGTACTATTTCTCCATCTTCTCCACACTCTCATTCATTTACTAGAACTTTACCTGTTTTTCTGTTTATTTCTTAAACAAGTGAAATGTTCAGGTTAATACTCCTGCTTTTTCTTATTTAAGACCTTTCCTGTCTTTACGTCTTTCCTATTCAACTGATACCCATAGCCCACTACTTCAAACCCTTTTTGGCCATTGTCCTTATACCCTTTGCCCCATTATTCTTTCATCATAACTATCATTTGTATAAATTAAAAACCACAACCTTATTCCCATACCTGCCATTCCCTTACCCCATATGTGGTGAGTCTGACTGATTTTATCTGAAAATGCTAAATTTTACCTGAACCCTGTGATACTGGGAAACAGCCATCCTAAAGAAATCCTCTCACCTTCTGTGTTTGCTGCAAATAACCACTCTTCCCATGACTCACATAAGATTCACAGATGCCCCCTTGTTTACCTATGACAAGGCCAGACAGAGACCCTCCAAATCCCCATTTCCCGCCTCATAAATGAGTAAATGAATTGCTTGTCCCCACTGATCAATCAGAAACAAAATGCTTGTTAACCAAACTTGGGTAAGCTCCCCTTATTTCCCAAGCCTAAGAACTCTGGTCTACCTGGAGTCTGAGCCAACATACTATCCCTGTAAATGGGCCCCTCCAGGAGAGGCTGGCCTCTCCCCATAGAACCTTCTGATTTACTGTCTGCTGACTTCACTCTTTCATTCAACCCTGGGACTTTTCTAGCCTCTTTACCCTTGGTCTCAATCAAAGAAAAATGCTTTTCAAAACCAAACTCATTGAGACACTTTCTGATCTCAGTCAGAGTGCTCTCCCTGCTAAACAGCCCTCGTCCTATTGCAATTGTCTCTTTTACCCTTGTCTTCTCCCTATTGAAGTCTGCATTTGTTTTTTATTTGACACAACCCATAAAAAAAGCTAAATCCATCAATTTCTTGCAAGCCCAATTGCCAATACCTCAATCCAGGACACTCCTTTCTCAGAGGGATCAATGCAACAGTCTCTCAGTCTCTTAATGACTTAGTCTTACCCATTCTTATTTATTTTCTAATTATTGCCACAGTAATTGATCATCCCAAAATATAAAACCAAACCCAACTCACTGCCATCGAGTTGATTCTGACTCATAGGGACCTCCACTGGGTTTCTGAAGCAGTCAATCTTTACAGAGGTAGATTTCCCCATCTTCTTCCCATGGAGTGGCTAGTCATCATAAAATACAAACCTGAGTAAGTTGCTGGCTCCTTCAAGAACCCCTTGTTATCAGATTCTTTCCGTCTCATTTTTCACTACTCTTCATCTTACATCCCAGCTTATACAAAACTTTTCCAACTCATCTCAAGGTAGCCATGTTCTCTTATCTCTAGACCTGTGGACATGCTGCACCTTCAGCCAGGAGCACACTGCCACCACTCCCTTTCATCCCCTGCCTCAAATGGTTAACTCATTTAGGTATCATCTTATACATCACTTCCTCCAGAAAGCTCTTCCTGATTCTTCCCCAAAGTGAGGATCTGTGCTTCTCCTATGTGACTATACACTTTCCCATCACACCATTTGTTTCAAGTCAGCAAACAGTAAACACTTAGTTTTAATGTAATTCATTTTTCATTCAGTTTTCAAAGGTTATAATTTAACTCCTACCCCTGAAAGTTCAGTATTACCGTGTGTTCTACAAAAAATAATTTATGTAGAAGTAGACAAAGTGTTTAGATTCAGGAAGTTTGAGGTTTGAGAACTAAAATTATCTAGACCACAGCATTTAAGGTCTTGATCATGAAGTGCTATTTATTTCTCCAGCGGTGAGCATCCTCGGTGGTCTCCAGGCCTCAGCTGCTCCCTGAGGCTCAAAGAACTCAAAAAGGAATAAATCTAGTTTCCTTACCAAATTCTTGTGTACCACTTGCATTTCAATACCATCAGATCTCACCTAACAATTATCAAAAGATTTTAGGAGTATCAAGAAGAGACTGAAAACATTTGGTCAAAAAGAAAGAAAAAAAAAAAAATAGGATACAGATTAGAAATCAAATGAGTCACTGTACATAATAAGGGTGAAGGAAAAAGAAATAAATTAGTATAACTATGTTAATAGTAATAATAAGAACAATATTAACAACTAATAGTCTTTGTGTTTCACAGGATACAAAGAACTTTTAAAATATTCTCATTTGATCTTAACACACACTCAAAGCTTTCCCAGGCATTCTGGAAAGGATCTAAGAAAGGATAGAAGAGAAAGTGTTATGGTGTGCAGAGTGGTAACGAAGTATACAAAGACAAGAAAAATAATGAATCAGGCCCTAAAGAAGGTCCCATTCCTACCCACTGCCACAGACATTTATGTAATCCAGAGTATGACCACAAGAGTTCCACTGAAAACTCTTCAGAACAGCCTTAGCAATGAGCAGCAGTCAAATTTAGAACTTGACTACCTTAATCTCCTTGGGAAAAAATGTGCTGTGCAGTTGATTCCAACTCATGGCAACTGCGTATGTGCAAGAATAAAACAGTGCTCCATGGGTTTTCTTTTTTTCTTTTATTTATTGTGATTTGGGTGAAGATTTACAGAGCAAATTTACTTTCTATACAGGAGTTCACATAAACTTTGTCTCATGTCATTGACCATACTTTACCACAATGCAACAGCTCCCCTCCCACTTCCTCCCCATAGTTACCTCTTCCCAGTGTCCATCCCTCCATACTCTCCTGCACCCTGAGTTATCTCCCTGTGCATAAGCAGCCCTTC
>NW_006921594.1:2458935-2460468 GCF_000298275.1 Orycteropus afer afer
GTGTAGTCCACTTTTGTATCCTTCCCTTCAAGGCTCAGGGGTCCAAGATTATCTTCTGTGTCTGTGTTAATTGGTTTCCCTTTTCTTTGTTGAAGAGCGTCTGTGCCGTCCTTCTGCCTAGTCTGCCATCTGCGCCATGGGTTTTCAATGAACAGTGCTCAATGGGTTTTCAATGGCAAATTTTTCAGAATAGATCATCATAACATTCTTCTGAGGTGCTTCTAGAAGGACTTGAACCACCACCCTCTGGTTAGCTGCAGAGCACATTAACTATTTGTACCACTCAGACAATCCAATTTCATTAGAGTTATCTATAAATACTTTGAATTTGGTATCAAAGAACCATGTATGGCTTAGGAATAAGAAGAGGGTCGGAAGAAAGAAAAAGAGAAATGATGTGATTTAGAATCATCTTTGGACTTTAAAGTCTGAAATATTAGATACAAGATGGGTAAAGTGTATCTTCCTTCCTCTCATTAATTCAGCACACTTAGGACATTAAGCATTTATTATGCATAAACAATGTAGCATTCAATGTGCTGGCTACTGTAGTAGATATAAATATCAAAGGTCTGATAAAGACCTAGTCTATGTACCCAACATTGTATGGATATGTCAATCCAATGAAATCACGAACAGTAAGAAAAATAAAGCCTTAAAACTCATACTTGGGTCCAAGAATAATAATAATAATAAAAACAAATAAATTCATTTTTATTTACTTACTTAGCTTTGTGTTA
Organism: Orycteropus afer afer; assembly: GCF_000298275.1. Lineage (NCBI taxonomy): Eukaryota > Metazoa > Chordata > Mammalia > Tubulidentata > Orycteropodidae > Orycteropus > Orycteropus afer. The sequence goes on from NW_006921594.1 coordinate 2,459,676, forward strand.
ATTAAGCATATAGTATGCACGCTCTTGTATAATCCTCAAAATAACACAATGGCACATATACTATTAGTACTTCCATTTTAAAACAGAGAAAATGTGAGCTCAGAGAGATAAGGTAACTTGCTCAACACTAGTAGTAAACGAAGCATCAGGGTCTGAAACCTGACAGTTGGCTTCCACTGGCTTCCAGCACCTTGGACAAAAGACGCTCAAAACCAACATGAACAAAGATTCTCCCTAGTTTCGTGGGCAGAACGTAGATGAGCATGGAACAATGTACCCTGAGGAAGAAAGGTATCAGGGAACTTGAGCTCCATTCTAGAACTGCATAACTGACCAATAAATTAACTACAGGTAGCCCATCAAACCACCTTATGATTATTTACCTAATCCTTCAACTAAATCATTAGTTCAATTTTGCAGTAATAGTGAGAGGCCTCTCTAGAGCAACGATCAGAGTCTGAACTGCAGACCATAACCGTTTGATCAGCATACTGAAAAATAGAGAATTTTCCTGAGAGTCAACTGTAGGAGGAATAGACACTGAGCAAAACAAAAATCCTAATGAGTTGCTCCCAATATGTGCTCCCAAAAATGAATGACATTGAAATATTAGGGAAACAATCGTAGATTATCCAATAAACATAAGATGAAAGCTCCATCTACTTGTCTTGTTGGATGGTACTTATGTGGGGGCTGTTTAAATCAGTTGCCTGTTTGATCCATTCTGACTCATGTTGACCCCATGTGTGTCAGAGTAGAACTGTGTTCCAAAAAGTTTTCAATGGAAGACGGC
>NW_006921594.1:2474126-2509701 GCF_000298275.1 Orycteropus afer afer
CCAGGCCTTACTTATGATGTAAACTCAAACCTCCAACCTTTTGGCTAACAGCTGACTGTGTCAAGTCTTTGTAACATCCAGAGATGCAAGGCCTTTGTTTATGGCCCCTTAAATACGAAGCGAATTTAAAGCAAACCAAGTAAGAGTTATTACAATGTGCACTCAAACAAAAGAGCCACTGAAGAAATTTAAATCCAGATCTCTCAATGCTCTTTCCTTACCATCAAAGCAGAAAATGTTCTAAATATATCCATAGTATACCTAAGTATCTGCCTTTCCTTTGGTATTTCACATGAAAGTAGCATTCCCTAAAGTGATGAAATAGTATTCATTAGGGGTGATTAGCAGTAAGTTGGCAAAGGCCAGGAAAAGAAATAACAGAGTTCCTAAGAACAGACCCTGTTGATGTTGACAGGAACTCCAAGGATACCAAGAGAAAGGGTTCAAGTAGGAAAATGAGTGAGAAAGTATGATGCATCCAATCCATAAAGCGACCAAGTGTGAATACTACTGGCAATTAAGTGCAAACTACTATGAGAGCTAAAAACTCTTCAAAATGAATAAATGGGTTAAATAGAATGGGGATTGCCATTTAAGTAGAACATTCCAACTTTGATTCAGATCACGGGAATTCTATAAAATCACAAAGGAGAGAATTAGGTGAACAAAATAGTTTAATTTAATGAGAAATTTATTTTAGAACAGAAGGGAAGGAAAATTCCTGGAGTTAAGTAATGACATTTAGAATTAGGAGACATGTATGTAAAAGCAATGTCTAAGTATAAAGTTAAGTAATAAGAATTTTCAGAAAGACCTAGAAAAATCTAAGGTAGAGACCTGAGGCACTTTGTAAAATGAATAAAGAAAAATGTAATTGTTCTATAGGAAATAATTAGAATAGTAGAATTTGACCTAAATTAAAAGGAAATATGACACATGCCTATGAGTACAAGTAGAAGAACAGACACACCCCCCTCACTACCTCAGAAATCCCCCCAAAGACTGTGATCAAAATGTTACTTCTGTTCCTTTTGTGGTCTAATTAAAACATGAAATGTTGCCTACTGCCTGTTATCAGTTTATACACATTATGGGTTAGGTAGAAAAATTAATATTAATTGAGGGTGTCACTTCACTGCAACATTTATTTTAACTAAGTCATAGGAATAGTGATTATTAAAACAAGCCACAGCTCCAAATTATATACCGTCCCATATATGCTAATCTGGGGGAAAAGCCAAAAGTTTAACCAGCATTCTCATAAGAAAAAGATGTTCTTAAAAACTCCAAAACTGAAAGCCCACTCCAGAAACTATACACCAAAATATTTTCTCAGAATATAAAAAAGCCTCTTAAATTGTAAAAAAGGATACAAACTTGTAATATGAAAAAAACAAACTTTCCAATTATAAAATTTCCTCTATTATATTTTTAATTCTTTACTAGTTTAAAAAAAAAAAAAAAGGAATGGCTAGAATCATCGTTTTAATTTAAATTTCTTAAGAAAGAGGAGCACAACGCACGTTCCCTGACCAGATTGCGTGTGGCCTATTTATTCCAAATGTCGGATTCCATATGGATTTCTTCTCCTTTATTTATAACTTTCAGAAAGGATTCTCTCTAGTAAGTTAGCAACCCAAGGGCAACCAATTTGAAATCCAAGCCTGGGGGGCACCGAGCAGCCTGGGTGACAAGACCCCAGGCCTGGCACCTGAAGTACTTTCTGGAAGGACCAGGTAAAGCAAAAAAAGGTACATATTCTGAGTAGAGCATGAACCAGTGTGAGCCACGAGTGGGTGGCCCACTGAGGTCAGGGGTAAAGTTCACAGAATAAATGGGAAATTGCTCAGCTTGGATCTCTTTTATGAGGTCCAAGAATACACCCTTTAATTAGAATACAATTTCCAATGCAGCCACTCCCTTGACTTTCCAGAGCTCAGTTATTCTCAGAAAAGGAAAGTAAAAACAGCCTCATCACACTGACAGCTGAAAGTCCCCTATAAATTATGCCTTAAATGTCTGACAAAGAAGGCAGTGGACATCTGGGGGAAACAGCGACATGAGCTCCCAGCCCTCACTCACCACTAACGAGAATAGATAGAGAATAAGAAGTCTTATTCACCACTCACTCTCCTTCAGGTCTTGCTTATGTAGCTAAGCTGTCCCATGGAAGCCTGGAAAAAGAGTGGGTTGTGCATTTGAAAATATTCCCACACCCCAGCCGGCCTCATTTTTCTGATGATCTTTTCAGTCCAGCCAACTACAGTGGGAACACAAAAATCAATTCCGTGACAGCCAGCTGTCCGCCTCTTCCAAGGTGCTCAGGGAGCCACACAGGACTCCTAGAACAGGAGCCAGCTCACTGACTCACCACAGATGTTCCCTCCTCCCCTATGCAGTTCAGAGCCAGCCTTCTTTCCTAGGCCTATTGTTATTACAGAAGATTCACTGGGCCCCAAAAAATGTGCCAGATGCTAAGCAAGAGGAAACCACTATCGTCCTAAGTACAGTGTAAAGCGAGACAGACATTAAATGATGCAGTGATAGCCCTTGACTCTGGAGGGAAGGCCAAAGAGGGAAAGTCAGGCACCTATGAAAAGCTTAGTGTCCGGGAGCTGGAACAGCAGAAGCTATCGCAGTAACAAACTTTGCCAGGTAACCTGTAGTGAGTTAGGTTTAAGGTTAAACAAAACGTTCTACTTCTTAAAATCCAGATATCACATTTTTCTGTAGACCCAGCAAAATAGCCAATGTCTAGAAAAGCGTGACCAGAAAAATAACCAAAATACAGTTTTTGAAATTTTTCTAATCAGATCCAGAATCAGAAACCAAACACCAACAAACCCACTCCCACTGAGGTGACTCCAACTCATAACAACCCTACAGAACACTACAGAACTGCCCCATAGTGTTTCCATGGCTGTAAATCTTTACAGAAGCAGATTGCCTCTTCTTTCTCCCACAGAGCAGTTGTTGAGTTTGAACTGCCGACCTTTTAGTTAACAACCAAATGCTTTAATCACTATACCACCAGATCTTCCAGCATCAGGAATCATCCACATATATATGGAAACTTTTACCAGCTTATGTGTCAGGCAGGAATGACATTATTCTCTTTGGCCCTCATCTTTCTTATTACCATTCTTCTGTCAGGTTTCCCAGCAGCCCAGAGGATGCCATAAATCTCTCTCTTTCTTTTTCTCTGTCTCTGTCTGTCTGTCTCTCTCTCTCTCACTGCATTCCTTCGGTGCATGTAAGTGTATAATTAGGAAACTAAACAGTTGTTCCCAAATACCCCAGGGCCTCATAGCACAGGTTCCACCATTCCCTCAATTAAAAAAAAAAAAAAAAACTATTTCATGTCTTTGGAACATATTTTTACACTGTCCATTTAACTAGTATAGACAATAAAGAACACAATTGATTTGAAATTCATTGCCTTTAGTGATATAAATTCTAAAACGAAGTTTTACGAAATTGCACAAAAGTTTTCACATGTTAGCAGATTCTCCCTGTGCTAATACAACAGTGAATTTTACTTTTGTTCTAAGACTTCTTTCTTGTTTACATTCTCCTAGTGTGGGCCTTGGGAAGGGAGATTAGGGAAATAAATCAATTAAGCTAAACACAAACATACAGAAAGAGAGAGGCTTACAATTCTGTGAATATGGGAAAATTTGAAAAAAAACAATCATCACCCCCCCCAAAAAAAATGAAATAAAACTGTCTCTAAGACCTTTTCTAGCTCTCACTAACTCCTTCTGGTTGTTAATAAACTAGAGATAAAATATGTCAATACCTCACAAGACTTAAATTTCAAAACAGTGACTCAGGACTATATGTTTTTAATATAAATGTTTATTTGAAAGAATACTCATTTCTTTAGAAAAAGTGACATAAATGTTTAAATTGTTTTTCAACTGATGCTTCTCGCCAATTTCTGAATCTCATTTCCTTCCTTTCTACTAGTTCCTTCCACAAGACGACAGTGTAGAAAACCAAAATGGTTCTAAATTTAAACTAAAACACACTCATGGTTAGAGCTTTTGTTTGAAAACTGGAATTTTCCTTTAACAGTTCTTTATTGCTATTGTTTATTTTCTGTTAAATTAATTTTTCATTCTTTTTTTCTGATTTATTCCATTTGGTTTGCTACTGACAAGGGTTAGTCATTTGAGAGCGGAAAGATATACTGCAGGTTTCAAAGTAATTAGAACACATATACCTATGTATTATAAGTTCACATGCACACACAAAAGAAGATCTAAGTTATAAAGTTATTTTTTACTTTTTTTTTAAAAAAAAAAAAAGCACTTGCTTCCCACAAAGCAATTTTACTCCTTTTTCCTCTCTGGAATATGTAAAGTGACATCAGGTATGGCAGAGAAGACTGCTAAATGACACCAGAAGAACTGGATGGTATCCAGCTACCATTACTAAACATTTTGATCAAAAATTCCACAGAAAAATCCTGATGAAAAGGGGGGAAAAGACACAACAGAATTTCAAATTCTCACGGCCTCTAAATTTTCTGCAGCCATGAAGGGTAGATGAATCCCTGAAACTACTTCCAAGTTAATCTTTAAGCCTTAAACCAAAAATATCCCCTGAAGTCATCTTAAAACCAAACAATAGTTTTAGCTTAACCAAAAACCAAACCAAACTCACTGCCGTGAAGTCGGATCCAACTCATAGCACTCCCTCCTTCGGTTTCCGAGGTGGTATCACTACGGAAGTAGATTGCCAAACCTTCCTTCTAAGGAGTGGCTGGTGGGTTTGAACCATCAGCCTTCTTCTAGTTAGCAGTCAAATGCCTTAAGCACATGTCTGCCTTGACAATCATATGGTTTTCTATGCTACGAATGATAACTGAGGAACAATGTTACATATATTGTCAAAAAGAGCACTTCAAGAACTATCTTGAAGTACAATGCTGTCAGTGACAGGAAAATATCCATAACCCTACAAAGAAGACCAGTAAATATGACTATTATTCATATTTATGAACTAACCACTAATGCCAAAGATGAAGAAACTGAAGATTCTTACCAACTTCTATAGTCTGAAATTGATCAAACATGCAATCAAGATACAGTGATAGTGACTAGTGATTGGAGTGTAAAAAGTAGAAACAAAGAGGGTAGCTGGAAAATATGGTCTGGGTGACAGCAATGACACTGGAAATCACATGATAGAATTCTGCAAGACCAACTACTTAATCACTGCAGATACCTTTTTTCAACAACATAAACAGCAACCATACATGTGGACCTCGTTGGATGGAATGCACAGGAATCAAACTGACATCTGTGGAAAGACCTGATGGAAAAACTCAGTATCATCAGTCAGAAGGTCAGGGCTGGATGTGGAACAAACGGATTGCTCATATGCAAGTATAAGCTGAAGCTGGAGAAAATTAAAACATGTCCAAGAGTATCAAAGTACAGCCTTTGATACTCTTGGACGTCCCCTCTCAATTTAAAGACGATCCCAAGAATAGATCTGCCACATTTAACATTAATGACCCAAACCAGACAAGCTGTGGGGTGACATCAAGGACATTATACATGAAGAAAGCACACTCAAACCACTACCATCAAATTGGTCTGACACACAGCACAGGTCAGAGTAGAACTCTGGTTTCTAAGGCTGCAAATCTGTTTTGGGGCAGACTGCTGCATTTTTCTCTCATGGAGCAGATGGTGGATTAAGAAAGCAAATGGTCATTATAAAGACCACAAAGAAAGAAAGGTCAAAATGGATGTCAGCAAAGACTTGAAACTTGTCCTTGAATGCAGAAGAGTCAAAGCAACAGGGAGAAATGATGAAGTAAAAGAGCTGAACAGAGATTTTAAAGGGTGGCTCAAGGAAACAAAGTAAAATATTATAAGGTAATGTGCAAAGACCTGGAAAACCAAAGGGAAGAATATGCCAGTCATTTCTCAAGCTGAAAGAACTGAAGAAAACATTCAAGCCTTGAGTTGAAATATGGAAGGATTCTATGGGCAAAATGTGGAACAGTGCAGGAAGCATCAAAGAAGATGGCAAGAATACATAGAGCCATTGTACTAAAAATAAATGATGATCGATGTTCAAATGTTTCAGGAGGCAGTATATGACCAAGAACCAATGGTACTTAAGGTAGAAATTCAAGCTGCACTTAAAGCATTAGTGAAAATGAAGGCTCCCGAAGTTGACACAACACCAACTGAGATGTTTCAACAAATGGATGCAATGTTGGAAGCACACACTCATCTATGACAAGAAATGTGGAAGAGAGCTCCCTGGAAAATCGACTGAAAGAGATCCAAATTAGTGCCATTTCCAAAGAAAGTCATCCAACAGTAAGGGGAAATTATCACATAATCACATTAATATCATGTGCAAGTAAAGTTTTGCACAAGATAATTAAAAAATGGTTACATAGTGCATCAACATGTAACTGCTACAAATTCAAGTTGGATTCAGAAGAGGATGTGGAACGAGGGGTATCACTGCCGATGTCAGATACATCTTGACTAAAAGCAGAGGAAAACCAGAAAGGTATTTGCCTGTGTTTTATTAACTATGCAAAGGCATGTGACTGTGTGAATCATAACAAATTATGCGTAACTATGAGAAGAATGGGTATTCCAAATCAATTAACTGAGCTCATGAGGAATCTGTACACAGACCAAGAGGCAGTCATTTGAACAGAACAACGGGATGCTCTGTGGTTTAAAATCAGGAAAGGTGTGTGTCAGGGTTTTAACCTTTCACCATATCTATTCAATCAGTATGCAGAGCAAATAATATGAGAAGATGAACTATATTAAGAAGGAGGCATCAGAATTGAAGGAAGACTTAATAACAACCTGCAATATACAGATGACACAACCTTGCTCAGTGAAAGTGAAGAGAATGTGAAAGACCTACTGATGAAGATCAAAGACTATAGCCTTCAGTACGGATTACACCTCAACATAAAGAAAACAAAAATCCTCACGATTGGACCAATTAGCAACATAATGATAAATGGACAAAATGTTAAAACTGTCAAAAATTTCATTTACTTAGATTCAGAATGATTTTAATGCAGAGATCCAGAAATATCTGCTCAACTCTAAGTCTCACCTTGCTCAAAACTGCCTCTTGCCTAAAAACAAATCTAGTCAACAAAGCAAAATTACCACTTTTCAACAAAACCACAATCACAGGCTAGTTGTTCAATTACATAAAAGGAATAACTAAAAGAGTAGAAATACTAGTTGTGAGGATTCTAATATTCTCCAGAAGCAGTAAACTAGCTAATAGAATGAAAAGATTTTTTTAAAAAAATACACTTGGCATCTTAGAAGGAAAAAAAAAATGAGTACAACTTACTGAAAGAAAAGTTGAATGTATATTAAATTAAATTGACCGTATATTGGCAAAATTTGAGAAGAATTTATACAGGATATAAAGTATGAAATAATAAAAAGAAATTCTTGAAGTCTGTGTTCATGTAGATCACGCATCCTCAAGATGGTCAGGGGGAGAAAGGGGAAGAAAACCAGTTCTTGAAGGATTAAAAAAGACTAAGAAATTCATAGGACAGTTTGTTCTTTCTAAAGAAAAGAATAAAGCTGATGCATAGCACTACCATATTTTAAAGCAAATAACACACACACACTACACCATTTCTTTGCAAATCATGCAACCCCTTCCCACATTAGTTTCCTGTGTGTACTATGTACGTTATAAGCATATACACACTGTGGTGGTTAAGTTTGTGTGTCAGTTTGGCTGAGCATAGTTGAATGGCTAGGCAGCTGAATATGGTTATTCCTCACGGTGAGATTAGTAATTAACTTCACAGTATAATCTATTGGAGCAACTGAGTAGCTGCTTTGGGTATGTGGTCTGCTTCCCGTATATAAGAAACAGCTTTGGGAATGGTCTCTAGCCTATGGCACACTTGAATCCTGCATGTAGCTGTGTCATTGCTGAGCAGCAGCCTGCCATGCTCTGCTGACTTGGAACTTTCAATGGACTTGAATTAATGGCCTGCCATGTGGGTTGGTAACATTGGAACTGTGCCTTTTTACTTGTCAACCTTGGGCTTGTCAGTCTCAGCAGTCAGCAGCTGTCTAAGTGAAGAAAAGCCTCCAGCTTTGGTGGCCAGGAGCAGGAGGCAGAGCTGAAGCCCGAGGTTGAGGGGCTTTCACCCAGCCCCTAGAGCCTGGCACTTTGAACTCAGACTTCAAGCCTCCAAATTTTAAGAATAAACTCCTGTTTGTTAAAGCTATCCCATGTGGTATATTCCTGTCAGAGCACCACTAGGGAACCAGAACACACGCTATATATGTGGGTATGTTAGATGTGAAAAAAAATACAGTATTTAAATCTTAGTTTTAGCTCTATATTTTAAATGATTAAAAAATATATATATTTTACATGAATAAACTTGTATGATAGTACAGAGAATTAGACGTGACAATTAACTGACAGCATATGATTATTGTTATATCTTCAAATCATTGCAATTTTCTCTAAAAACTACTTACTTCTGATGAGTTCATCATCTGAACCATTTCCCCAAATGGACTGGTCTTGCATCTCTCCATGTGTGAAGTGACGATTGGCAGCTTGATTTATCTTTTTCTCAGTATTTTCTTTATCACATTTTTCTAAATTAAAAAGAAAAAAAAAGGTACATATTTATTTACCATCATGTAACTGTATCTATTTTTCTCAATCCGTTTTTCAATTTGTAGATTTTTCTACATGCATCTAAGTCTGCCATGGAAATGGGAGAAGCACTGCTGCTGACTGGTGCATACTTTACTGACCCAATAATAGAAATTTACTGAACACCTACTCTGTATGTGCCAGGCACTAAAGAGAGACATTGACAGTAAAAGGAATCTGTTAATATTACTGTATGTGCCATGATAGAAAGATGTTTAAGAGTTCCATCAAGGATGAAAGTAACTGACTCTATAAAGGGTGATGGAGGCAGAAAAAACACAGAAGGAACAGAAACTTCAATGAGTGATGGAGCTGAAATTGGCACTGTAGCTGTGAGGAGTCACTGAGTAATGAGGAAATACAAAGAGCAAGTACAGAGTTCTCTCTGTAGAAACTTAAGGAAGAGTCAAGGATTTTGTTAGTCATGGTCAGAGAGAGAGGGTTTTAAGCTTTCAGGGGAAAAGCCAGTATGTAAGAAAATGTAAAGTCTTATGGGGAACATACTAAGTCAAACAAAATATAAACTATATATCCTAGGCTGGGTTCTGTATACTGGCTCAAGTCTGAGAATTGATTGAGGGGCAATGACTTTCTAGTCTAGAGATTTGAGTTAGACCGTCGTTCACTTGACCTAGAAATTCTGCCTGTACAGATCAAGTAAATATTTAGATTTCCCATCTATTTCACTCCTAGGACATCAAGACTAAGCAGCCAATGCCACGTAAGGCAGACTATTCTGATTACTCTTTTGAATCTGCTGTCCATTATGGTAGCCATGCCCACCTTGTCTTTAAAAATCGTCACTACTTGGCCCCTAAGGAGCTCTGGTGGCATCAAGTGGGTAAGGCATTTCGTTGCTAACCAGGTCTGCAGTTCAAACCCACCAGCTGCTCCACAGGAGGAAGAAGAGGCAGATGGGGCTTTGCTATGAGTCAGAATAGACTCAATGGCAATGGATTTTTTGGGTTTGGTTTGGTTTTGTTTCGTTTTGTTTTGTTGGGTTATTTGCTCTCTACCACCATAGGTCCAATCAAACCCATGGAAGTCACATGTTTTACTTTGTTAAGGCAGTTCCCACTGTCAAATCTGACTTACACAAAACAGCAATCCCAGCTGTTCCCCAGGGGTTCCCTCCACAAATTTGTTCCTTACCCTGGAAGTGAAAGATCTGTCTTTTGGCCACTCCACGTCTGGGTCTATGGTTTTCACCTGATAAATCCACTCTAACATGTAATTTCCCTAAGCCTTTGGATACTTTCTTTTACAGCATATCAAGAACGGTTTGGTACTTCAATTTGATTTAGTGTAGGCCCCAGTGTAGTACGTGCTTCTACAAACCAACCAAATAAACTATTAAATCCTTTTTTGAACTGATTGAGCTGAAACTTTGAATGAAGAATCTTTGTTTAGTGGGCTCATACCAATAAACTCAGACTGCTCCAACTTTATGTTCCTTGCACCATTATTTCACACCCTTAAAAGCCAATCCTATACATATTCTTCAGGTTTCTCTCTTATGTATCAGAAAAGCCAAGCAGTTCCTTTAGAATATAGTATATCTCTTCCTGGGTTGCACTTTGTACTTCCTTTTGAGCCTCGCTGGGACTAAATTCTAGTTATAGGTCCAAAAGGAAAAATAAGTGGTGGGCATGAGCCCCGAGGACATTCAGCAATGTCTCCTAAGGCATCTGCATCAGGCACTGCCCCAGACAACACTGCAGGCACTCGCACCCACCCCCACCCCCCCGTGATATCTCAAAGATCTTCAGGCATAGCTGGGTGAATCTCATCTGATGGGGGTACCTCACTGCTGTTGAGTTGGATCCGACTCATAGTGACCCCTCCTTGGGTTTCTGAGGCAGTATCACTACGGAAATAGATTGCCCAATCTTCCTTCCAAGGAATGGCTGGTGGGTTTGAACCTCCAGCCTTCTGGTTTGCAGTCAAATGTCTTTGGTTCGTAGGACTGATTCAAATAAAGAATCTCAAAAAGTAGAGATGGTAAGAAGGCCATTTCAGGTAAAAGAACAGTATAGACAAACTCCTACACAGACACCTGGACAGTGGTTCAATTCTTCGGACTATAAACTACTTCAAGGAGGACATTAGGAGATAAAACTGTAAAAGTTTAATCTGGGACAAAGTGTGGCTTTTTGAATGACAAGATGGGAAATCGACCTAATTCAAAAGCAAGATAAATAAACAAAGTAGCCACTGAAGCTTTATTAACTATGAGCCACGCATTAGGCAGACTCCTGGGGCCCACCATCAGAGGTCTGATTTCCATCGCCTGGGGATGGGAGGAAGGGAAGGAGGTAAGGGTTGGCTCAGGTGATTCTACTGCACTTACGTCATTAAGAATCACTGGAGTGGCACAACATGTTATAAAAAATATCATTTTACATCTTACCTCAGGGACCAGCGACTAGAGTCTTAAAAGCTTGCGAGCAGCCATCTAGGATGCACTGGTCTCTCCTTATCCACAGCAAAGAGGAGTGAAGAAAATCAAAGATGCATGGAAACACTTAGTCCAAAGGACTAATGGACCATGAGATCCTCAGCCTATATGATCCTGGGGCCAGAAGAACTAAATGGTGCCCAGCTACCAATGTCAACTGCTCGGAAAGGGATCAAAATTGGAGATCATGGATAGAGTGGAAGAAAAACATGGCACAAAGCTCAATGTCATAAAATAAAAGACCAGGCCTACTGGTCTGATAGAGACTGGTGAAACTCCTAAGACTATGCCCCTAAGTCACCCTTCAGGCCTGAAACTGGAACTCATTCTTATGGCTTAACTCTCAGCCAACCAGTAGACAGGCCTACAAGCTGAAAACCTCACCAGCTAGATGCATTCCTTAGAACAATCAACCATTGGAGATCAGAAGGGCAACATCTGTACAGGGAGAAATGCGGGAAGGCAGTAATACTCAAGCAAGAAGGACAAAGGAAAAGGTTAACCGCAGGGAGGAAGTGGGAGGACAGCTGTTACACAGGGGAAATGTGACCACGTGTGTATGAACTGTTAAAGGTAAAAGAAATCGGCTTTGTAAAATTTTACCCAAATCACAATAAAAAGTTTAAAAAAAAAAAAAAGAATCACTGGAGTATATATTAATCTAAGAGGAGCAAGGGAACTAAAAACAATTTGCTGGAGTCCAGACCACATGATAAGAGCTTAATCAACTAGATAACAAGACGAAAAGAGGGTAAATGTGAGAAACCAACCAGAAGTTTTCAGAGATAATCAGAGAGGATGTAATTGATGATGATTGAGTTCTCTTAGTCCAGATTTTATTGGGAAAAACTGGAGGTCAGAAGAGTAATATTTAAAATACATATATTTGTATATAGTTGAGATTTAAGTCTTGGACTATATGTGATGGGATATAGTGTATTAGAAGATCCACCCCAGGCCTTTATGGAGTTTACAGCAATTTCAGTGTCAGACATTTGAATTTGCAAGTCTGAAAAAAAAGTCATAACTAGAAACAGTCTAAAGTTGATAGCCGAAGCTGTCCCAAGTTAATAAACTCACCTAAAAAATTGATATATTAAAAGAAGAAGACAGAGTTTGTACAAGTAAAAAGGACTCAGAGAAGCAACCAAAGCTTGATGAGGTCGGGCCATGGAAGCAAGGAAAGGAAAGAGAGTCAAACAGAAGTTGTTAGTCAACTGTGTTAACATTTCCAGTGGAAGGAAAAAATTTCTGCACATGCAAATACTTCTCATGTACCATGGGGATTTCAAAACAATTGAAAATTTTTGCCATAAAACAGATTTCAACACACGAAAATAGATGGACACCCACTTAGGAGTAGGTCCAGCAGCTAAGGTCTCTGAAAACAAATAGGGTCTTCAACTCTATTTTTAGAAAACAAAACTAGATAGCAGTAAAATATAAATTAGAAGCATGCCAAGTCAATATGTTCTAGCTTTGTGTAACATTTACTCAGCATTATCATAGAGAAAACATAATCTTCAGAAAACGCATAAGTTTGCATTAAAATTTCTTCTTTTTTAAACAACTCCAAAAATCTTTACTAGAGTCCACTCATGGCCTTTCTGAGGTTATCAATGGAAGAAATTTTTATACCAACTCATCAGTACACATGAACTAGTTTATCCGCAGAGTCCTGGGCACTTGCAGCTACTGTTATGTAGCTGACTACCACCAGGTGTCATGCTGTTAGGCTTGATTCAATTAGTCATTTTAATCGACTTTAATGAACCAAACCAAAACCAAATTTGTAACTGTCAAGTTGATTCTGACTCATAGTGACCCTAAAGCACAGAGCAGAACTGCCACATAGTGTTTCCAAGGCTGTAAATCTTTATAGAAGCAGACCGCCTCATCTTCCTCCCACAGAGTGGCTGGTGGGTTCGAACCACCAACTTTTCAGTTGCAGCTAAGTGCTTTAACGTGGCACCACCAGGGCACCTTACTTTCATTAAAGCTGAATGAAATTAATTATATAATTTCCAGCTATTCAAGTTTAATTCCACTAAAATCAGTTCATGCAACCAAGACATTAGGAAGCACTGCTGACTGAAAGAAAATAGGTGTGAATAAAGCCTCTAGACACACTTGACTCACATTAGAATCATGTCCAATACTTGAGTACTACACATAGACCCTCTCAACTCCCCATTGAATAAATGAAACGTCATATAGTCCAGATATACATGGACTTATTATCATGTGACTCATTACTGAAAGGGAATATCACGATCGCCCTGATCTCAATTTCTATTGTTTTTTTTAGATGCCATCATGTCGGTTTTGATTCACAGCAACCTTGTGTACAACAGAATGAAACACTGCCTGGTCCTGCACCATCCTCACAAACATTGCTACGCTTAAGCCCAACATTGCAGTCACTGTGCCAATCCATCTTGTTGAAGTTCTTTACTTTTCTCTGACCCTCTACAAATTTCAATTAAGGGATGGTTTTTCACGCTTTGTTTTGTTGTTAATATATCCTTATCTATAACATTCTAGAATGAGATGATCCCTAATGTCTTGGTGGTGCTGGTGGTGTAGTGCCTAAGGCATTTGACTACTAACCAGAAGGCTGGTGGTTCAAACCCACCAGCCACTCCTGGGAAACCCAAGGAGGCGTCACCATGAGTCAGATCCAACTCGAAGGCAGTGAGTTTGATTTTTTTCTTTTGGAATGTCTTGGTGGCACAATGGTAAGTGCTGGGCTACTACTAACCAAAAGGCCAACAGTTCAAACCACCAGCCCCTCTGTGAAAGAAAGATGAAGCAGTCTGCTCTTACAGATTTACAGCCTTGGAAAACCTATGGGGCAGTTCTACTCTGTCCCATACAGTCTCTTTGAGTTAGAATCAACTTCGACAGCACACAACAATAACAATGACCTCCCTCAATTTAAATATATATATATATTTTTTTTTTTTTCTATTTTCAGGAGATAATAAATAATATGTAATTACTATTAAATCACAATTTTTAGTCTGTTCAAATTTGCCTTGGCTCAAAAGCTAGTCTCAGGCTTTTGGTATGATCCATGGTACCCAGCCCAAGGCAAGGCTCAGAAAAAGTTCCAATAAAGAAGTTAAATTAACTTTCACCAATTATCCATTGCTATAAACTCAATTTCTGGAACCACTTTACTGTTCCATGATTTTTTAATGTATGTATTTTATTTTATTAACATTTCTTTTAATATTTACTCAGTTTAATGGAATACTCATATGGCAAAGTCATAAATGGTGGGCAGTTACATTGAATGCTGAAGGAATGCACTGAAGAGAAAAGGAATTTGACAGACAATTGTAGGATGGGCATTATGAAGTCCACCCACAGAATCAACTTTATTACAATTCTCTATTGGTTGGGTCAGCCATCACTCATTAAGATGACAAAATTCCAGTGACTAATTTCAGATATCTGTTATCATGTAGGTTTGCTGTCACTGTTGAATTGCTGAAGCAGAGGTCACAATACGGGTTTAACCATTCCATTCTGCATTTATAGACGTTAATGTGGCACAAACAGTTTTCCCTGGACCTCTAACTAAAAGGTTGTATGTTTAAACCCACCCAGGAGCACCATGGAAGTAAAGCCTAGCAATCTACTTCAATAATAATTACAGTCAAGAAAACCGATAGAGTAGCTGTACTCTGTAACACATACATGGGGTTGCCATGAATTAGGATCAACTCAACAACGATAGGTTAGGGTTACCCACAATCCAGTGATATCAATGACATATGAAAAATCAGTCTGCTTTCTACAAGACTGCTATATGCACAGCCAACAGGTAGTTCCCACCAACTTAGAAATTTCTTCTTAAAAGGGACCTCTGGTATCTCAATGGCACTGGTTCTTCTAATCCGATGGGTCTCCAATTTGGCTCTGGGTCAGAATCACCTATTGTTGTTGTTGTTATTAGGTGCCGACAAGTAGGACCCAACTCATGGCGACCTCTCCTTGGGTTTCTGAGGTAGTATTGTTGTGCCCAGGTTATGAAGGAGTAGTTCGGGGTGAATAAATTGCCAACATGCGACAATGCAAAAAGCAATAGGAAAGTTTATTAGCTAACTTAAGTTAGGGTCCTTGCTTTCACCCTCTGCAGTGGGTTGAGCAAAAGACCCCGAGCTCTTACATTAAGAAATATTTATAGAGAAACATAGGGTGGAGTAGATAATTTGGTTTTTATGATAGGGGTTTGGGAATTTGGGGCAGGTTGGAATTCCCCCGGTTTCAAAGGTGAGTGAGAGATTTCTCGGGCCTGGCGGATCTCTTTGATAAGTGCATATTCTCTGCGAAACCCCGGGGGTGAGAGCCCTCATAGTCTTCAAAGGTGGGTGAGAGGCTTCTTGGAGCCATGCAGATTTCTGATAAAAGGCTCTGAGGTATGGGACATTTACTATAGGTATCCAGGGCTCAGCATGGGACGTGTCAATCTACCTGGAGGCATTAGGGCTCAGCATGGGATGTGTCAATCTCCATACTAAAGGCTTCTGGTTAAGAGACCTTTCAGGCTTTACAGTATCACTATGGAAGTAGACTGCCCAACCTTCCTTCCAAGGAGTGGCTGGTGGGTTTGAACCGCCAGCCTTCTGGTTAGCAGTCAAGTGCTTTAGGCACTATGCCACCAGAGGTCCTAGAATCACCTATAGAGCTCTTTAAACATAAAGACACTCAAAGGTCCCAATTCAGGCAATCCACGGGGGTTGGGGAGGGGGACATGATGTATGACCAGGGTTGTTAAAAGCCGTTGTTCTAGGTAGCTTTTCTCCTGAATCACACAATTACTTAGAGGAAATTTACAACAGCATATTAAATGCTGAGTAGCAGATTTTGCTACTCATCACCATGTATGTCACAGTATTCCAAGTTACTAGAATGTTTAGTTCTATCTTCATGTCAGGACAACTATAAAAACTGGATTAACTATAATGCTAATCAGTTCTAGTAATTGTTGTTTTGTTATGTTGTGTGCTGTCAAGTGGATTCCGACTCTTAGCAACCCTGTAAGACAGAGTCCAACTGCGTCACAGGGTTCCCCAGGCGAGCAGATCACCAGGTCTGTGCTCCTGGAGAGTAAGTGGTGGTTTCAAACTGCTGACCTTTCAGTTAGAAGCCGACCACTTTAACCACTGCATCACCGGGCTCCTTAGTTCTACTAATAGATGGCATAAAAGAAACATGTCTTACATACTGAACAATAAAGACACAAGAAAAATAATATTAGCCCAAATCAAATCATATACCACTATCATCTACGGACAGATGGCTAGCTCAGGAGCATGAAGTATGACCGCGCTGGACACAGAAATGCAGAAAATATTTTGGATGAGGTAACAGGGATTTAGCCCTTGACAACAAATCCTCCAGTTGGGGAGGCCAAAAAACACAAACATGAAACAATCAAACAACTACAAAACAAAAGGTAACGAAAACAGCCCCAGGTCAGGGTTCTGGCTGAAAGACTGACCAGCTGTGTGACCTTGGCTGGGCCTCATCCTCTTCACTGGGAAATGAGGGGGTTGAGCTAGATGGCTGTAGAGGCCTCCAATTCTGCCTGACTCTGCACAAGGGCTAAACAATAGAGCGAAAGCCTCAGGCAAAGAAGGAGGGGAGGAGGTTAGGATGGAAGAGAGGAAATCACAGAGAAGCCTTTGTAAATAGTGAATTTGAGTTAATTCGCAAAGAGATGGGCATGAATTAAGCAAAAGGAAGAGCCAAAAGGAAATAAATATGATTTCTAAACGATCTATTTAAATACAATATGTCTGACTCAAAAATTACTCTCTTGAAGATCAAGATCTTTTTTTTTTTTTTTTTGCTATTTTTCTAAATGAGGGCATTAATGGGGAGAATCACTCTCTGTACCATCTCAGTTGTTCCTGTTGACTGAGAATGGGAAAGATTCAGGTTAACAGAATTTCTATGTAATTTAAAGTTCTATCTTCAGTATTTTACATAGTTAGTGTGCTCTAAAACTTTAAGACTTCCACTCAACCCACACAGTTGGGGCATAAACTAACTGGATGGTGATTAACAAAACAAAAAATCTAGGACCTCTAAAATAAAACAAATGAGATAATAATATAGGTAAATATTATATATGTCATACAACAGCTGGTTGTTAGATAAGTAAAAAAATGAAAATACTTCTCACTTTTGAAAGAATAAATCAATGAATTTTTACCATTACAGTATCAGCAGCTTTCAAAGCCTTCTGATGGCATAAGGAAGAAAACAAACTCAACTTTACTGATGAGAATGCAAAACGAGCCTCAGAGATAGATATTCAATTAGAAACTGGATGATAAAATTCGAAGTTGGAAAGGTTCTTGTAGCTCAGTTAATTCCATGTCCCACCCACTGCAGGAAGCCACACTATAAGACTCAACACTTCTCCAAAATTTTAAGAAACCGTACCTCACAAAACCCAAACCTCACAAGGAAATACATTCCATTCTTGATCAATTGGGTTTATTATTACAATTCTCTTTATTTTGAAAATAAATTCCCCATCAGGTAATCTATAAAAACCAATGCTAGTTCTGCCCTTTGTAGGTAGAAAGTAGCTTAACTTTTTGGACAAGGTAACCATTCAAACTACTGAAGAAAACTCATTTTTCGTTCATTGTTTTGTACTCAACCAAGTACATTTTCTCAATAAGTGAAGGTTTTAACAAATAATAGTAACAGAAGAACGTCAGAATGTTGCTTTGGGATGAATTGTGCTTGTCAAAGCTACTACAGACATGAGGATGTTTGATTAAACTTTTCAACTTATAAAGTTCTGTACATGTCACAAATTTTCAAGAAATAGAGCCAATATTGCTTGCCTTCTTTAGTCATCTAAATGTCCACATATTTGAGTCCTTCCTGGATAAAAAAAGCTCTGGTGGTGTAGTGCCTAAGGCATTTTGACTTTGACTGCTAACCAGAAGGCTGGAAGTTCAAACCTACCAGCCACTCCTCGGAAGGAAGGTTCTGTGGTGATACCAAGTTACTAGAATGTTTAGTTCTATCTTCATGTCAGAAACCCAAGAAGGGGTTGTGGAATTAAAAATGTAAATACGAAATTAGAAATGTAATATTTAATATAGTTTTGCAATAAAAGGCCACTATTAAGGCCAGCAAAAGGGCGGGGCCCCAGTTCCAGGAACAGGGGCAAGGCAAGGATGACTAAGCCCTGAACTCAACCATACCACGTAATTGGAGAATTCAAACTTAAACTTACCAATCGTTTGTACTCCCTCTGAGAATTCAAACTTAAACTTACCAATCAGCTGTACTCTCTCTCTCTGACCACCCCCTTGTGGTTTTGCCTTTAAATACTGTGTAACTTTGTTGCTGGCTGCTCAACTCCTCTGCCCCTGCGTGGGATATGAGTCGGGCCCCAGCGCCCTGGTACCTCGAATAAACTCCTCCTGCTTTTGCATCAAGAGACGTCTTTCGTGAGTGATTTTGGGTGGCGTTATCCCTTGGGTTGGGGGAGCCCTGGTGAAGGGGAACCCAACAGGGTCACTATGAATCGGACCCAACTTGACAGCAGTGAGTTTGATTTTGTTTTTTTTAGTAATCAATAAAAAGACTCTCATGAGGGTCTTTCCAACAGAAACGAGATCTCTAAATTGACTAGACTACACTAGAGAAATGAGAAGTCATTAAGAACACAGGACCAAAAATCAAGGTGTCTACGTCCACCACTTACTATGTGGATCCTTGGCAAGTTAATAAATCTCTGTCATATTCATCAGCATTCAGATAGGAAAGGGAGCTCTGGTAGCGTAGTGCCTAAGGCACTTGACTGCTAAGCAGAAGGCTGGGGATTCAAACCCATCAGCCACTCCTCAGAAGGAAGGTTGGGTAATCCACTTGCATGGTGATACCACCTCGGAAACCTAAGCAGGGGTCGCTAGAGTTGGATCAGACTCGACGGCAGTGAGTTTGGTTTGGTTTTTGGTTTATAAGTAGCTCTCTTTGTACTTATATTTTAGTAGGACTTTTCCAGATTTGGCTCCAGATACTCCAACTAAATATTTCATTGTAATCTATAATAGATTATTTATAATCAGTTTAATACATGTATTCTTACTGCTATGCGATGTATACTCATATCTATCTACCTTATCTATCAAGAAAATCACTTTAAACAACTTCATTTTTATTCTTTCACTCAAATATCAGCAGCATTATAGATGATCTATGTATAGTCAGGTTTATAAATTGACCAAATCTCAAGTAATCTGAGACTAAACTCTCTGGAAAAAGTAAAAAATCTACGTCTGTATTTTCCCAGAGGCTCAGAATCCTGTGGATAGTGTACAAATACTTCCCAAATGCAACCTTTAAAAAACTATAGATAAGGCAGATTTCAGGAAGATTTGAGGCTCCGAAATTTTACTTCTTCACTGATCCAAAAAAAACCCTCAAGCCTAATGAACTTTAAGGAACATTACAAAACCTACCTAGCTTTGCCTAACATTCTAAAATGAATTAAACTCTCACCGTCAGAAAAACACACTAAGATAACCAAAGCAGTTTTGAGAGTGAATGAGCATAAGCATAAACTTTCATAATTTTGCAAATACAAGAAAGCTATTATACAATTACAGATACAGTTTGTTTGCTGAATGAATTGGATGAATAAATGTTATTCAGTTAATTCACCAATATTATCAGTATTGGGAAAAACAGTAAGACTTCTGAGCAAAAGCACAAACGTATTCCTTCAATGGGCTTTCTGTACATTTAGAAGCTTAAGGTTCATTTAGATTTGAAAGAGTGAAAAAATAACATTGACTCAACCAGTTCACAAGTTGGAAAACAGAGGGCTATACCACAGCAGTAGAGAAAACAGTGACAAAATTGAATGAACATGCAACTAAATAGGAGTATGCAACTGAAAAAGAAGATGTAGCAAGTTTAAAAATTAGGGCTCTAAATAAATGGGAGGAGGAGGAGGAGTTCTATACTTTCTACTTAAAAAGTAGAGTTGGGGGAGGGAATTAAATGACAGCAAGCTGATACAAGGGGCCAGGATCCATCTATCTCAGTCAGCTTAATCGCTTGCACCTTTTATATCTAAACCTACATACAATTCCCTATTCCAAGAATGTTATTTTCAGGATGACTAACCCTGGGAGCTCTGGTAGCATAGTGGCTAAGGCACTTGACTGCTAACCAGAAGGCTGGCGGTTCAAACCCACCAGCCACTCCTCGGAAGGAAGGTTGGGCAATCCTACTTCCGTAGTGATACTGCCTCGGAAACCCAAGGAGGGGTCGCTAGGAGTCGGGGTCGATTCCACGGCAAATAACAACAACAACAACCCTGAGGCACAGAACTCCTGCCTCCTCAAATACAAGTTTAATTATGTTCATTCAGTCAAGTATGCTGAAGCCAAGCCATTCATAGGTTCACAGCATTTGGAGTTAGGTGAGCTCTTAGAGGTCTCTTAGTCCAAACTAATAACATAAATTCACATGAAAAAAAAAAAAAAATCACATCCAACATTCCCAAGAACAGGCCAAGAGGCCTAGGCATGGGCACTTTCAGGGAAAGGGAAAAGAGCTTCAAAAGACAGTTTACTCCAGTTTGGGACTGCTTTAATTATCCAAAGATCTTCCTCATCTAAGACTAAAATATAGTTGCCTATAATTTTCATTGATTCATCATATTTTGTTCTTTGCAACCAAACAGCAAAGTGTACTCCTCCCTCTCTGTAACAGTTCTGTGTTAGAAAGCATCTCATGTTTTTCTTCCTAAATATCTTATATTCATTCAGTTTTCCACACCCTTAGCATTCTATTCACTCTTACGTGTACAAGAATCTTCTTTGTCGTGTCTGGACAGCTATTGTGAAAGACTTTGTCTTACTAATTGCTGAAATCCAGACACTCCATATCCATAGCACCATCTGTTAATGTTAACCCTATTATAAAAAGGAATTGGGGACTCTTAAATCTTCTCCTTTTTAAAAATGGGAATATCTATTCATCTTCAGTCTTCTAACATGATCTAAATGTCCCTGTTCTAACGACTCTGTTAGCCCTCAGTTACACAGAATGGCATTTACCTAGAACATTTTCTTTCCCAAACTCTCTGGTTACCAGATGAACCTGTGGTATTTGGCTCTTTTCAAACAATGAAGGCAAATGGAAATCAAAAGTGAACCAAAAGGGGCTGTTTAATGAGTAAAGGCATCTCAAAATTATGACTTGAGTCTAGTTTTGTAGTAAATAAAAGAGAAAGGATGGAGAAGGACATTTCAAGTCATGGGAAGCCATGAGTAAGAAAATGATAAGAAAATTAACAATACAATGAAATTGGTTTCTTGGACTTCAGAATAATAGTTATGGATTAGAAGTCAGGAAGAGCAGCCTCTCTGCTACTTCTCCTTAAGGCTATAACCCCAGCCTCCCACCTTTTGGATCCCTGCCTTCCCTGCTCTGTGATACTGCCTTCTTTAGAGTATCCTGCAGACCTACTAACTTGCTCTCTCTGGCTCTACCATCTCTACAATCTCATTGACTTCCACAGCTAGCATCTGATCTTTAAGGATAACTCATAGATATGTTATCCTGACCCTCATCTCTACCCTGATAGCTCGACTCTACATGGACATGGCATAGTGCCTAAAGCATGTGACTGCTAACCAGAAGGCTGGCAGTTCAAATCCACAAGCCGCTCCTCAGAAGGAAGACTGGAAGGAAAATTGGGCAATCTACTTCCATAGAGATACCACCTTGGAAACCAAGGAGGGGACCCTGGAAATCCAAGGAGGGGGTCACTATGAGTCAGCTATGAGTCAAATCACTCTATGACAGTGATTTTATTGTTTTTGTTTGTTTGTTTGTTTACACGGACATATCTTTAGCAAATCAAACTCAACACTTCCCAAAACTCTTCATCATCACTTCTCATTTTGGTCCTGCCTGTTTTTCCATCTGTGGTCAATGGACTGGGGAATCAATTTCAACCCTTTATTCTCCCCTTACTTCCCCTGACCAACATAATCAACTACCAGATCCTGCTAGTTACAACTACCCACTGTCTCTCACATCTATACTTCCTTTCCATGCTCACAATTAGTGCCCTCCATCTCTCTCCCTTCCACCCAGAAAAACTTTCCTAAAACAAAGATTGAATATGTTATTCTCAAGCTCAAGTAAGAACAGACTGAAATTCATTTAGATTTTGATGGAAAATTATAGTTATTTTAATTTTGCACATATTTTACTGTTGTAAACTAAATCTTTCCCATGCTATATAATTTCATCTTGTATCCTGGTAAAAAACAAGCAGTAAAATCATTCAGAAAATTTCACTAAAGATCCTGCATATTGCTTGAGTAAGAGGAAAAATAACAGAGCGGGCCTACATTCACTGAGACCCAAAATATCAGGAGCTCATCTACCATGAAAAAAGAGTAAGGTCTACATCTTGGAATAAGAAAGCAAAGACAGGAAGCTGGTTCCTTTGTACCCTGCCACCTGGCTTCAGAGTAGCTGCCATCTGCTCCACTACAAATTGCCCTATTTTTAGTGCTCTATTCTGCATAATTCAAACGGAAAAGAAACAACGAATTGTATATTCTTTAGATGGGATCACTAGCAGCCTGACTCAGACAAAATTGACTTCCTCTTGCCTTCCTAAGATTCTCTCTCAATCTCAACACTTGGACACCTTAGGATTGCACCACTCAGTTGGCAACTGGTCATAAACTAATTTGTCACATAATTTTTGTTGGAATCTTGAATTGTTATTTAGATAAGGAACCACAATTCACCTGACTACACATTTTATTTCGTTCTCTCTTACCTAGTTTACAAGTTCCTTTAGACCAAAAGTAAGCATTATACATTTTACATCTTCACAGGACCTTGTACATAGTCGATACAAAATATTTGTTGAACGAATTTTTCCTCTTAGAATGTCTCAATAATAAATGTGTAGGATAAAGTTAATTTCAGATTTCAATCCTGGCACTACTAAAAAAGCAGGCATAAAGGCACATGCGTCTGAATCATCTGACTTCAGATCACGTGGGTGTGAATCTGAAAACAGAAGTGGATTGCAAGGAGAAACCACAAGCTAAATTAAATTCATGTCAAAATAACTCTTTTCATAGTTCCTACTTAGTGAACTCTAAGTGATTAGAAGTAGAATCTGTAAAATATAACTCCAATTCAAAAACTTAAGGTTAAAAGCTTTCCTCCTTCAAGACACTATGCTAATGTAAAAAGAAGATATCAATAGTTTACATAACTTCCATAACATGTTACAGACAAGACAGAGGAGAGAGGGAAGGTGCTTTTATATGGTCTTTCTCACCATGCTCTTATAACTGCCACCAAATGATTGGGTGGGACTATTGCAAATAAGGTGCTTATGGCCTACCAAGGGGATTGGCCAGCTTGCTAAGCATGCAAATAAACTGCATGGCACCCTTGTGGGGTGGGACCACACAAATAAGGTATAGGGACCAAGGAGGGACTGGTCAGTTTTGCCATCCCACTAGGCCTACAATGAGGTGGAAAGGAGGGAACTCACTACCACCAGGAAGAAGAGATGAGAGCAGAGCATATCCTTTGGACACAGAGTCCCTGGGCTGCGAACCTCCTAAACCCAGGAGACTGAGAGAGATCTATAACGCCAGAGACAACAAAAGATGGTGAGAAGCGGCGGTCAGGAAGTGG
Organism: Orycteropus afer afer; assembly: GCF_000298275.1. Taxonomy (NCBI): domain Eukaryota; kingdom Metazoa; phylum Chordata; class Mammalia; order Tubulidentata; family Orycteropodidae; genus Orycteropus; species Orycteropus afer. The sequence continues at coordinate 2,498,029 of NW_006921594.1, forward strand.
CAGCAGAGCCAGGAGACCGATGCAAGATGGCACACTGGGTGTACTACCCACAGAGAGAGAGAGCTGAACATCTTCAGGCAAGCGGGATGGTGTGCCCCCAGGCACTTTTTGGTGAAGCTGGAGAGGTGTGTAACACTTTCCCTAGCAGGATAGAGACCATACTGAGGGGCTGAAGGACAAAGGGGCCAGGAGCTTAGAGGCTGAGGGCCACAGAGAGGCCTGCCTGAGAGCACAATTGAGAAGCAGCTGCCCTAATAGACGAATTGTGTATCCTGAGTCATTCTGGATCTTGAATTGTAACTTTTTACTTCCCTAATAAACCCCGTAACTGTGAGCATGGTCTGTGAGTTCTGAGTTCATGCAATGCATTATGGAACCCAGCAGAGAAACAGAGTGTTGTGACAGGGACAGCCGGTGTCAGAACTGGTTAAAAGGTTGGAGAGAGGAGGTATGTCTGAGTTCCATCTCATAGGTACCAGCAGCTTGGGTAGCTGATGCTGATAATTCTTCTTCTCTCCCCTTGCGAATTCAGAGGAGGTGCTGCCATACCACATTTATAGACAGGGAAAAGAAAAAACAGAGAGAGAGATGGAAGGGAAGCCATCCAAAAAACTGATACATGCACAAATGGTGATTACACTAACAGGAGGGCTACAGCATCCTTGACCTACTTCAATGAAACAACAAAGTTAAACTATGCTAAATCTAGAAATTAGCCCATCTAGAAGCAGTCTTCCCTAATAAAACCTGAATAAAGACTATTAGAAGTAGAAAACACAGAAATCATTTGATTATCCCCAGCACGTATACCATAGAAAGAGCTCTGGTGATGCTGTGGTTAAAACATTGGGCTGCGAACCAAAAGGTTGGTGGTGTGAAGCCATCAGCTGCTGCACTGAAAGATGAGTCAATGTGCTTCCATAAAGATTTACAACATCAAAAACTCTGTGAGGCAGTTCTACCATGTCCTATACAGTTGCTAAGTCAGAATCAACTTGATGACCGAACCAAAAACCAAACACACTGCCGTCAAGTCAGACTCAACTCATAGCGACCACTCCTTGGGTTTCCGAGACAGCATCACTGTGGAAGTAGACTGCCCAACCAAGGCTGGTGGGTTTGAACTACCAGCCTTCTGGTTAGCAGTCAAATGCCTTAGGCACGACGCCACCAGAGCTCCCAACTTGATGGCAGTGGGTTTTATATAGCAGAATATGTAAATCATCTCAGAAAATACTTTGGTTGAATTTTTCTCTATTTTGTTTGTGGTTGGGCTCAACAGTTTTCCATTTGCAAATGGCATAACTTGTAGATTGTGTCCACTTTTACTGTAAAAATATACTGGTGAAACAATTGGACACTGTTTTTAGAATTCTTTCCATGAAATCACCGCAACAAGATCCAGGAAATAAGGTTCAAAGAAAAAAGAAAAACCTTTGCACACCCCAAAATTCCAGAGCTTCCCTAGTAACATTGTAAAAGTCCCTTGATCGTAAGAATTTAACCCTCCTACATGAACTGACCAAACAAGAAAAGCAGGCTGGGTCTCTGCTGGGTGGAAGTCTCAGTCTGCCGAGTGCACTTCGAGCGAGGCTCTCTGGCTCCCCTATTCAGCCTGGAACCAGTGTCAGTCAGCAGAACACACGCTGCCTCCTGCAGGCCATCTTCTCCTGTCCCCCGCAGTCACACCCTGCCAACCTCCAACCAACCTTATGCTAATTCTAAAAGCTATTCCACTTGTTTCTATTCCCAAGCTCCTGCATACTCTTTGCTGAGAGAGGCAATCAACCATGCTAACTTGTTGTTGTTGTTATGTGCCCTCGAGTTGACCCAATTCATAGGGACCCCTCCTTGGGTTGCCAAGGCAGTATCACTAGTTAAGTAGATTGCCCCATCTTCCTTCCGAGGAGTGGCTGGAGGGCTTGAACCACCAGCCTTCTGGTTAGCAGTCAAGTGTCTTAGGCACTAAAAATTTATGCCGTTTATTCTTAGGCAAATCCTCACTGCTACTCAGCAGTCCTTTTGTCCCCCCTAATTGACTCTCTTGAATTCTGTACTCTTTCCAATCTTTTCCATACATCTCAAACTCCTTGACTCATCCTAATTAACCAATTAACCCCCACTGCTTTCAGCAAATGTTACCATGCACTTTACTGAGATCTAGCCTTCAATATCCTTCCTCATATCAAATTTTCTCTACATAATAATGTACTCACCCTTTTCTACCACTCCTCCATCTTAAAGGGAAACATTCTCAAATTTTCCTTCTATGACTTTATTGTATTCTTTCCCAGAATTTTACTCTTTCAATTCCAAACGCCTACCACACCACCACTCCATCCCAACACTTTCCATCTGTAATCTTCCCATTAGTATTTGTTAGTGTGTATAGAACTGTCCCATTGGGTTTCCTAGGCTGTAATCTTTATGGGAGCGGGTCACCAGGATTTTCTCTTACAGAGCACTAGGTTGGGTCTAACCACCAACCTTTTGGTTAGCAGCTGAGTGCTTAACAGTTGGGCCACTAGTGCTCCTTCTAAAACTTGTTGTTGTTGTTATGTGCCGTGCCGTCGAGTCAGACAGACCTGACTCATATAGTGACCCTTCCTTGGGTTTCCAAGGCAGTATCACTATGGAAGTAGATTGTCCCAACTTCCTTCTGAGGAGTGGCTAATGGGTTTGAACCACCAGCCTTCTGGTTAGCAGTCAAGTGCCTTAGGCATTATGCTACCAGAGCTCCTTCATTTACATTTTTAAAAGTAGTCCTTCATATACATTTCTGTCCCTTAACTCACCACACCTCATCAAACATAGAACATTTCTATGACCAAGCCTTCAGGTCTCTTTTTCTGTACTCTCTTCTTCTTACTCCCTAGAGTGTAGCCATTCCCCCAAATTTGACCCTCAGGCCTCTCCTCCAATCTCATTCCTGTCCATCAGCTCCCTGATGGTGGTTCTTAGTTCTGGAGCCTAACCCTTACCACTCTCCTGGGTTACAATTCCTCTTTTCCAGCAGCCTACAGGATGTTACTGGTAGAGAGAAGTTCCCTAAATCAACATGATCAACAGAAGACACAACACATGTGTTGTGTCTACAACTCAAACTATGGATTACCTTAAATTTCTCCCTTTCCACCATCTTCTACATTAAATAATTTGCCCAACAATGTCAATTCAACTCAACAAAATCTCGTACCTAGCACCACGCTCAGTTTTAGAAGATTCAAAGAAGAATAAAGAAAAATCAAGGGGCTCGCACAGCTAAGTAGAATCTTATTATTCTTAAATGCATTTCCTCTATTCCACTCCCACTGATGTGGCCTTATGTCTTTTAATCTTTTGCCAGACTACTGCAATAGCTTCCTGGATAATCACTGTCTCCTATTTTCTCCCTCCCCTCCAAAATTATCCTTTGAGCTGTCACCAGATTTATTTTCTGAAAAATACCAATTTCATTCTATTCTTCCTCTCCTCAAGTACCTTCAAAGGCTAACCACTGCCTACAAGAGAGATATACACACTCCTCGGCAGGACAATGAGGCCCTCTGCCAATGGACCTGAGCCTCCTTTTTCCACTTTTCCAGCTCTACCTCATTAATGGCTGGCTCATGCAACCCATTCAATGGTCTTGCTGAAATACCCAATTTCCCTAATAATCCCCTCCTAAACTTTCTTTCTGCTCTCCCCTCTGAGAATGTCTTCCACTATCCTCCGCAGAGCTGAGTCCTAACGCCATACCTCCTAGTCCAACTCAAACAAAAACTTTTCCTGAGGTTTTCCTAAATCGTCCAGCTAGAGAAGCTCCACACCCCCCATGTTTGGCTACCACACTCTGTGCCTCTATTCTAGCACCTCTTGGTCTACCCTGTATTATAGTTATGTGTGACTAGTGTTCCCTTACCAACTCTAGAGCTGTGAGCTCTGAAGTTTATTCATCTACCTTCCTCAGTATCTGTTATATCACAGAGTTCAACATATATGTGTAGGATTGAACATATAGAACCTATGAGAAAGGCACAAATAGCCAATGTGAAGAGAAACAGAAAGGTAGAGATGAAAATTAGTTACAAGAGTAAACCTCTATGTAAGTGCCCTGAGTTATAAATACAAATATTGTCATTCTTCTCACCCTTCACCCTTACCCCAAAATTATTCCTTCTCACCGCCATTTGAAGCCCCAACTCACACTTTTCCCAGGCAACAAAAAGTTCTCCATTTATCCAATCATTTCTTTCACAAACACAGGTATGTAATTCGTAACATCCATTTGGACACTGTCCAACCCGAGACACCCATGGTCCCATATTGTGTTTGTTTTTCCTAGCAACCAGAGAGGATTTATTGGGGACACTGGGCATGCACAGCTGGGTAGCCTTGCGGGAAGGGAGGCATGCAGAGAAGCCCTTCCTTCTGGAACCTTAACATATCATGTCCCTTGCCTACCCTCCCTGTTGCCCCACTTACTCCTGGTATTGGATCCTCTGGTGCCGGACATGCTGCAAATTCGGGGCAAAAGGCCTTGCTACAGGAACTGCAAGCAAAGGGCTTCAAACCCATGCGGATCCACAGGTGCCAGAAGCAGCCACAGAAGGCCTTGGTGCACTCATGGCATTTGTGGGACTTCTCTCCTGTGTGGAAATTGCTGGTGCTCAATGAGCATGGAGCTCCAGACAGACCTTGCCACACAGGCTGCAGGAATTGGGACGCATGGAGTCACTGGTGACGTACCAGTTGGAGCTCCAGCTGAAGAGCTGGCTGTCCTCACCATAGCTGCAGGGCTTCTCACAGTTACGGACACACAGGTGCTGTATGAAGCATGAGCTGTGGCTGAAGGCCTAGCAACACTGGCCACACTCACATGGCTTCTCTGTGTGGACGCAGTGGTGCTGACTGAAGGCTGACCAGTCACTGAAGCACCTGCCACACTCGTGATCACTGAGGCCCATATGGACGTGCTGGTGCTTCAGCAGCACCGAGTAGCGCTTGAAGCTCTCACTGCATGTCTCACAACCACACAGCTTCCCGCCCCATGCACCACCTTGCTGCTCCTGAATCCCACGCCCAAGCTAAAGCCATCACCCAGCTCCACCTGCCTGGGGTGCTGCCAGTCCCCAGAGCTCCGTGTCAGAAGCTCCATGGGCCAGGCACCCCTCTTTCTCTGTATAGCCCTCAAGGACTGGTCCATGGGCCACTCCAAACTGGCCTCTGGCCCAAGGCTGTCCCCTCACTTGGGTCTCAGGGAAATGTCCTCAACGGACTCATCAGCACCCCTGTGTCCTGGCCCAATGCCACCTGAGAAACACCTGCCTGGGGAGACAGTGGTAACTTCTCCAACTCTGCCTCAGCACTGAACTGGGAGGTGTTTCTTCCAATCTCAGCTTCCTAGACATCTTGTGTGTCCAGATCTCACAGTTCTTCCTCCTCCGGCTGTGGCTAGGAGAGCACCTCAGGGCTGGGGGGAGGGGTGTCACATTGATGATCACCGAGGTGAAGCAGGATCTGGTGGCAGTGATGGACTCCAGGAAGTGTCCCTGGTGATGAGAACCTGACAGGGGGCAGGGCAGGAGGGGGCTCCTGATCATCCCCTAAGAGGCACCTTCTTCTCCAAGGCCTCCTACAGGTATGCACATTTGCGACCCCCTATCCTTGCTGTTTGAGTGGAGGTGAGGGTCTCAGGGTGGAAAACCCTTCGGCTCTTAGGGCTGCACGCCCTCGCTCTGATTCAGGTACCACCCCACCACCTGCTGTAGCAGCACTGAGTCAGGAATACACAGTCCTTCACCGCCTCTTCCCAGCTGGGAGCACCGTACTCATGGAACAGGACATGATTGGGAGTAGGTCCAGAGAGCAAGTCTTCCCAGGCTCAGGCCCATGGCCCCACACAAGCCATGTGACCTCAGACGTTATATGAGTTGGAAATTGTGGAAACACCGAATCATATATTCCCACAAATTCCAAATCACATAATGTCCTATTTCATAGAACACATTGTGGACATTAAATGAGGCATACCTGCATATATTGAAAACCTACTTCTAGGTATGCATGGAGCTTTGGTGGTATAGTGGGTAAGACATTCGGCTGCTAAACAGAAAAGGTCAGCAGTTCAAACTCACCAGCTGTTCCATGGGAGGAAGATGAGGCAATCTACTCTAGTAGAGTTATAGCCTTGAAAACCCAATGGGGGTCACTATGAGCTGGAATCAACTCAATGGAATGGATTTGGTTTTGGTTTTGTGCAACTTGCCTCAACTCAACATCTTCCCCATTCCCTACTTCCTTAACATGCTTCGCCACCCACTCAAGTCACACCACACCAGCCTCCACAACCTTTCTTTCAGCCTTTAGCTCAAGCCAGTTCAATGCCTCCAATCACTTTCTTAAATTTATAGACATACCTTCCATAACCACTGCTTTCCTTCGTCTCTCTCATCAGTTTGTTTGTTTTTTTTCCCCATTTCATCCTTCCCTTACCATTACGTTCTTTCTCTTAGGAAAATGAATATGGCTAGCTTATAAGCCCTACATTTCTACATCTAAACTTATAAAATGAACATTAATTATTTTAGACACAAAAACAAATTAGAAGTATCACTTCTAAGGTATTTGAAAATGCCCTCAAATCCTCTTCCAAATCTCGACAAGTCTCCCTCTTATTTTTCTAATTAAGCATACACTTCCTCAAGCACCTGTGATTCAAAAAGAGTTTCTCTATCAAATTTGATTTTTTCTTGGTTATCAGTGTTTGTTTATCAATCTTATATTAGCATACTCTCTTTTATCATTACAAACTACAAAATTTTAGAAAATGTAACAATCTTTTTGAGATTTATTACAAAGCTAAATATAATTTATCATACCATTTCTATGAGAAAGTGTAATCCAAATTTCAATAATCAAATGTATAAGTGAACTGTCTGGAACACCACTCCTGTGGAAACTGGGGACTTCTTTGTTAGGCTGGCATCTCCAGAGAGTGATGCAGTCTCCGGAGAGAGACGTAGGGTGACAGGACAAGAGTATCTACTGAAGTTGCAGAACAAAGTATATAAACTCCAATTTATTCATTTTTTTAATCTCATTCTTTTTCATTTTTACTTTGGTATTTCCTTTGTGATTTTCCTAATATATCTGTATTACAGTATATATTACGGTATATATAAGTAAGTTTGAAAATAAATAAGAAATTTGGCAGGTCAATGCTCATGCCTATATTTATTAATTGGGATATGTGGTAAGACTTCTGGAGAGCACTAGGAGCAGGTGCAAATGGAGTGATATGATTTGAGTTCTGAGTTTGAAATATTACAAAGGGATGATTTTTGAAAACTTCCACCTTCATTTAAGATTGTTTTTTAAAATCAATCAATATAATATGTTTTCTAATAAGTAAAAGCATCTAAAATAGCAGTTCTCAACTAAGCTTAAGGACCATCTTGAGCATGTTATAAATGCAGATCCCTGGGTCTTAAACCCAGAGATACAGATTCCAAAGGTCTGGGTGAAGAATCATTAGTCTCCTCAAGAGTTTGGGATAGAAGAGTTCCTCAGTTTCACCACTATTGATATGTGGGCCAGAAAATTCTCAGTTCAAAGGGGTTGTTCTGTCCTGTCCAGTGCTTTGTAGGATGTTGAGCAGTATCCCTGGTGTCTAGATACCCACAGCTCTCCACCCCACTCCCAGTTGTGGCCACAGAACAGGTCTCCAGACATGACCAAACGTCTCATGGAGAACAAAATTGTCCCCAGTTGAGAACCAGGGAGAGAAACTGTCCAGAGATAACACACTTTAAGAAACACCATTTTTAATCAAAAGAATGAAACAATATGATAAAAGTAAAGGAATATAGACATGTACACACATACTTTTCAAATTGAAATAAACAAGCTTCCCAAAAGGAAATCTGCTTAGCCACTATAAACTCCTGACAATTCAGCTAAGCTTTTAAGTCAAAGCTCTTCTTATGTAATTTCAACTTGAAGAGTCTCTCTGTAGCTTCTATTTTAGATTATTTTTAATTAACTTCACTGGCATTTTGCATCCTGCTATGAAAAGTCAGCCTAATAGTCTCAGAGGACTCTCCCAAGAGGGAAGAGTGCATTAAATCACACATTATCACATTAAAGTATATTCCAGCACTCGGAGTCCAACAGTCTAAGCCTTGGAAAACGCAATGGGGGAGCAGGACAGTGCGGGGACTGGAACAGGCCTAAGTGCTTCAAATTCCCAAAGCCTATTATTTGGATGCATCCATCCATACCCCCCCCCCCAAAAAAAAAATGTTGCATTCATTCTCTACTTCAACCACATTCATCAGTGACTTTTAACACATTCTACAATCTGTGCTTCACCCTGATGTCCTGCTACTGACGTATGTGAGACCTTGGGTAAGTCACTGAAAACTCTTTGGAACTTCTTTCCCTCATCTGAAAAGAGAAAAGGTTGGGCTAAATTATTTGTAAAGATCCTTCCAACTACAAGTCGCAAAACTAATGGTGAAACATTTAACTTACAGGCTATTTCAAATATATGGATTATAGTAAACAATTAAACCAAAGAGCAAATACCTACACTCCTGCTGCTGCTTCGTAACTCAAATATGTTAAGATGGTTACTCCAAAAAAGAAAAGATAGCAATTAGAGAAACCACATATACAAGATTCATTCTCTCTTAAAACAAAAATAAGTATGGCCCAAACTGTACTTTACGTATCAAGACACTTACACAGGTACTTTATAAGAAAAGGCTGATCAATCTTTCAGAAGTTCATCATAAATAGGGAAATCATTTTAAATAACACATTCATGTTCTAATTTCTGTAGCAGAAATCACAAATTAGTGACTTGGAGGACACATCTAGCTTATAGATGTGTTTGTTTTGTTTGGAGTGGTTAACAGTTGCAGTTAATTAGTTGCCAATTTTAAATAGGGAGATGATACATTCAAAACCCAGATTTCTAGGAGCTCTGGTGGTATAGTTCCTAAGACTGCTAACCAGAAGCTAGCCAGTTCAAAACCACCAGCCAGTCCATGGAAGGAAGACTAGGCAATCTACTGCCATAAAGATCTACCCCTCAGAAACCCAAAGGGCGATTGCTATGAGTTAGAATTGACTTGATGGCAGTGAGTTTGTTGTTGTTGTTATTGTTTATTTGTTTTTTCCCTTGAAACACCAGGAGATATTAACCCACATGAAAACAATTAACTGGCCCTGAGGAACACCGCCTTCCACCCAGGAGCTCTCTGGTCCCCGCAATCCCTGCTGCTCCCTATTGTGTGCCCCGCAACGCAATGCAGGGCACCATAGCTCCCGCTCATAGCCTGGTCTCATGCAGCATGTAAGCTTGTGACCCTGCTCTCTAATATCTGTCAAAGCACATAAAATCAAACTTTAACGTTTTAAAAGTAAAGCTTGTAGAATCACAGAAAATGGGCAGGACTCTTAGGAAGGCAGAACTGTTCTCCAAATAAAGAAAATTTTCCTAACTCTTAAGGCTGCTAAGTAGAATGGGCTACACTGTAGAAAGGAACCTAAGATTTGCTGGGGAATTTGGACTAGAGAATCTTAAAAATCAATTCCAACTTTAAGGTTCTGTGCCTTTGGTGAGCAAACTGAATAGTTCATTGTAACACTAATGGATGCTTAACTTTGTTTGCCAGAAAAGCTTAATTTTATCCTTCCTCTTGATGCAAAGATATTTTCCTTTAACTTTCATGAAACACTGTTTGTCTTGCTGATTTTCCTAGACAAAGGTGCCCTAGTGGCACAATGCCTAAGGCTTTGACTGCTAAGGTTGATGGTTCAAACCCACCAGCCGCGCCGCAGAAGGAAGATGGGACAATCTACTTCTGTGAAACGTTTACTGCCTCGGAAACCCAATGAGGCTCGCTGTGAGTTGGAAATGACTCAATGGCAGTGGGTTTGGTTTGGTTTTTGGCTTTTCTTAGATGGAATTTTAACATTAAGTTTCAATTAAGGAAGCAGCTACATCCTACCAGAGAATTATTAAACTGTTCTTCAGAAAGAATGTCAAAGAATCCAATGACAGAAGGAAGATGACAAAAGAAACCAAGGAATGGCTTAGAGTTAACTGTGAGCAAAGCTTCTTCCACGAGGTAATTTTGTTAAAAAACCCCTGCTGAATAACACCTACCTAACCATGGGAAACGGCACCCTGAAGCTTCTTCCCCACTCACCTCCCACCACCCAAAAAAAATTACAACTGTTTTCTTTAAATGCACCTTGTGAAATCTGCCTGCTTAAGAGAAAATATTTTAACAAGATTCTCTGAGGATTTTCGTTTTAAAAACTCAACTTTATACTACATTTGTAAGCTCTGGTAGCATTGTGCCTAAGGCACTTGACTACTAATCAGAAGGCCAGCAGTTCAAACCCACCAGCCACTCCTCGGAAGGAAGGCTGGGCAATCTACTTCACAGTGATACTGCCTTGGAAACCCAAGGAGGGGTCCCTATGAGTCAGCTTCAGGATGGCACATTAAGAACAGCAACATACTACATTGACAATTAAATGGATGCTCATTTAAAGAATGTTTTGAGTCAAAGTTAAACTAATAAAAAATGAATGTGTAACAATGTTGCTGAAACAAAAGCAAATTTCAAGCAAAATATAACCCAAAAGTTTCCACACCAGTAGTTTGTGGGTGTTTGAAAGCAAACATTCTAGTTCAGACCATTCTAGATGCCCTACTAATTAAAGTCAGATCACATGATACCATACAGAGTTGCAATACACAGGGACAGTAAGTATTTCTGCCAGTTCTTCCCACTAATTTTAATAAGGCATACTATTAAAATAAAGATGGACAGTGTAGACATCAAGTATTTCCAAGTCAAATACTTCTTCCAGTGCTTGACACAGATTTCTGACACAGGCATTGTTTAACAACGGTGATTAACAGCTCAAGTGTGAGCATAGACAGCACATCAATGAGTCAATATGACTACTGAGGGCATGCCTAACGACAGGAAAATGATTGTGTTGACAATACAATGTGTAGAACACAGGCTGCTGCTGGGAAAACATATGTTTATTATGCTACTTCTCAGATTTTTCTGTAGCTAATCATTTTTATTTTGTTTAGAAAGCATGAGTCACTCTTAAGCCATGAAAAACAAAGATAAATGTAATTCAATTTAACAGCCCTGAATGCCAGAACATTTTAATTTACCCATGGATGTTTTCTGCTTTTACCCAGCATGAGTTCATTATCAAGTTCACTGCTTCTTTTCCACCTTTAAAAAAAAAGAATCCCAAGACACTCACTAAGTTACTGTTAAGTGGGGAAAAAAGCTATCAGATATGCTTAAAATTGAGTATAAAGTGGATTTTTGAGTCCTGAAAAACTATTTCTTTTATATCAGTGTCAGAAGACTTCAAATCAGAACTGCCAGTGGGGGGAATGCTTCAGCAGAGTAAGGCCCTTGCTCTCCAACACCACTGCAAACCTGAAGAATGTTACCTCCTAGAGAAGAATGGTATGGTCTAATGTGCTTATAGTCTTGCTATGGAAGTTTCCCAGAAAGAAAAGTATTTTCTTTTATAAGCTGCATGGGTTTACACTTCTGGAAGAACACAAAGGAGTTAATTCATTCTTCGTACAGTGTTTCTTTTAAATCATGTTTATTTCTAAACAAAATATATATATAT
>NW_006921594.1:2510387-2529023 GCF_000298275.1 Orycteropus afer afer
AAAAAAAAAAAAAAGTGTTTTTATTGAAGAGCACACCACCCATGCGGGACATTCCCTCCCCCTCGCGTCCCTCCCCCAAACCCCACCCCGGGGAAGTTTTGATTTGAACCTGGGGAGGAAAACTGTTACACTGCAAGCTGACAGCGGCACAGTTCAGGGGGTCACAGGGGCAAAGTCCAGGGGGGCGGGGGGCTGGGAAGGGAGGTCGAAGAACCGCGGGGGAGGGGCCCCCAGCGCCTCCTCCCCCTGCTGGTCGACCACCACCTACCTCGGCATCCCCCCACCTCGCTCGGAGCCCCTTCCTCTCCTCCTCTTCCGCCCAGAAAGTTAGCGAGGCTCCGGCAGCCTCGCCGCCTCGCCCGGGGGGCCTGGCCGGGCCGCCCTGCGCGCGCTCTCCCGCCTCGCCTCCCTCCGGAGCAGCTTAGACGCCGCAGTGGCGCTCCAGCCGCAGCGCCGGCTCCTCGGGCTCTGCGCACTCCGCCCCTCGCCCCAGCCGGCTCCCTCCGGCCCGTGGCCTCCCAAAGAGCTTTCCCCCTTGGCCTCTCTTTCCCGCCTTCCACCACTCCTACACGCCTGCAACACTTCGCCCTCTGTTGCTCCTTTTCATCACATCCGGATCGGTGAGGCCTCGAACTCCTGGCAGCAGGCCCCCGAGGCTGGGGGCGGCGCGACCCGAGCTCCGCCGCCGGCTCCTCGCTGAGTCAGGAGGCCGGAGCCTGAGAGGTCTGGCGCGGACACCCCGCCTGGGCCTCCCGGAGCTGGGAAAACACCGGAGGTGGCTGTCTCTTGCAACCTAGACTCCCGCCAGCCAGAGTCACCAGCCCCTTCTCTCTCAACTCCTTTGTCCCAGTTCTGTCCCCTGGCCAACTACGCTCTGGGAATGCCCTGAAGGAAGTAGAACCTTTAATGTGGAGAAGGCAGAAGTAAAATATACTGAACTATTATTGCACTCTCCAAATGGAATGAAGAAAGTGTGCATTTGAAATGACCGCCAGCTGGGTGTCTATTCTCTTAATCTCTGGCTCTGAAGTTAACTTTTATTCTATTTTCTTAATTCTTTAGTTTGGGCCAACAGGTTCCTAGATCAGGTAAAACCAGTAGTATGGGTTTGTTGGAAAGAGGCATCTAGGCATGTGAGGGTGACACCCCTGAAGGCAGCCTGGCCCAAACCAGAGCCCAGCCTATTACACCAGGCTTAATACATGACTTCACCCATGGCTTCTGTCCGGAGACAAACTTGTGATCAGAGGTTAACAACTGATCAGCTCTCGGTTTATAAATGAATCTCTCTGATTGTAGTTTAATCTGATGCACCAAGAATGAGGATGAAGTAGTTCGCAGATACAAAAGCACTTCAGTAATACATTGACATAACTGCTCTTTATTTCTTTGTGAGTGAAATGCTGGATCCACTTGTAGAAAGCTTTTGTTGTTGTCATGTGCCCTCCAGTCGGACCCAACTCACAGCGACCCCTCATTGGGTTTCCCAGGCGGTATTACCAGGGAAGTAGATTGCCCAACCTTTCTTCGGAGGAGTGGCTGGTTGAGTTTGAACTGCCAGTCTTCTGGTTAGCAGTCAAGAATCTTAGGCAGTACACTAGCAGAGCACTTTGTAGAAAGCTGGCATGAACTCATTCTTTAAATTTCTACAAGAGCAGGATGACAGCAATGGTATCAAAACGGAAGAAACTGTACATTGGTAAGCCCTGTCTCTAGAAGTATCACTAACGAAATCCCAAGTATTTTGTTTCTTCAAAAAGCTAATTAGAATTGATTTCAATGGATTGAAAAGATCTATTTCATAGTTTAAAGGGTCAGTGCATCCAAACTCAAAAATACTGCTTTCAACGTTTCTGACCACAGTCGGGCTGACATTTTTCCTATGAACTTTAACAAACACCTCTTTTTTTTTTTTTTTTTTTTAATTATTTAGCAGTTTCACAAATGGAGGTCCCTTGTTGTCTAGGGACCTGCACTATTAGAAATCTGCTCGATGGAAGTAGATCATCTGTGAGGGTGACTGCCTTAACATTAGGGAAGAAATGTTTAAGAAGCCTCGCTGTCTATGCATCGTAATGTGCACTCAAAGGAGGGGATGGAAGCAGCAGCTGTGGAAAATCCTGGTTTATCTCTTTCTTATCTATCTCCTTGCCTCATTTAAGTTTTATCCCCTCACAAAGATGGCAGTTCCAGAAATATTGGGAAGTTGTGGAACTCATCTAGAAAGCCATCCTCAGTGATAAATATTGTTAGTATCAAACATAGTGTTAACTTAATTTTGCACAGTACTCAATATTGCACACATGGTAAATGGAATTAAATGCTTACTCTTGAATGGGGAAGAAATTAAAATCAAATAAAGATATGAGGATCAAATGAGAGGCTGACCCTTGCCATCACCAAGATGGGCAAACTTTATGCTACTCTCTTAACCACCTGCATGACTTTTGGCAAGTTAGTCAATCTGTCTGTGCCTTGGTTTCCCCATAAAGTGAGAAGAACAGTAGAAACTCCCCATAGGGTTCACAAGGACTAAATAAAGTAATTCATATTCCTTACATGGAAGAATGTCAGATATGGGGAGAGGGCTCAAAAGTATTAACTATTATTATTGTTATACAAAAGCATTTTGCTCCATAAAGTTGGCCAAGGCATATAACTATATCACAAGGGCTACATCAAAATACCAGGTATATTTATGCGACATATTTGACACAAATTATATTTCTGACTGCTTATATCAGCCCTGTAAGTAATTCCCAGGACTGCATCACTACTGAGTGGTGAAGGCAGGACTCGAGCTCAGGTCTGTCTGACTGCAAAACTATACTGCATCTTTGGGTAAACTCAGGTCTTCCCACTGGGAGGACCCAGAAATGGTCTTAATGCCATATGCTAGGCTTTGTATGTCTTAGTTACCTAGCGATGTAGTAACAAAAATACCACAAGTGGGCAGCTTAAAAGACCTGGAATTTATTGTCTCTCAGTTTTGGAGACTGTTGTTGTTGTTAGGTGCCGTCAAATTGGCTCCGACTCATAGTGACCCTATGGAAAATAGAACGAAACACTGCCTGGTCCTGCGCCATCCTTGCAATCTCTGCTGTGCTGGAGCCCATCATTGCAGCCACTGTGTCAATCCATCTCGTTGAAGGTTTTCCCCCTTTTTCACTGATCCCGTACTTCGCCAAGCATAATATTCTTCTCCAGGGACTAGTCCTTTCTGACAACATGACTAAAATACGTAAGATGCAGTCTAGCCATTCTTGCTTCTAAGAAGCATTCCAGCTGTGCTTCTTCCAAGACAGATTTGTTCATTCTTCTGGCAGTCCATGCTATTTTCAATATTCTTCACCAACACCATAATTCAAATTCAACAATTCTTCTTCAGTCTTCCTTATTCATTGTCCACCTTTCACACGCATATGAGGCTATTGAAAAGAACACATCTTTAGTAACGTGCACCTTGGTCTTCAAAGTGACATCTTTGCTCTTAAACACATTAAAGCGGTCTTTTGCAGCAGATTTGCCCAGTGCAATAAGTCTTCTGATTTCTTTCCTGATGCTTCCGTGGATGTTGATCGTGGATCCAAGTAAAAAGGAAATCCCTTGACAAGTTCAATCTTTTCTCACTTCATTATTATGTCACTTATTGGTCCAGTTGTGAGCATTTTTGTTGTCTTTATGTTGAGATGTAATCCATACTGAAGGCTGCAGTCTTTCATCTTCATCAATAAATGATTAAAGTCTTCACTTTCAGCTAACAAGGTTGTGTCAACTACATATCACAGGTTGGTAGAGTCTTCCTCCAATCTGGATGCTGCATTCTTCTTCAGTCATTAGTGTTCAATGAGCCAAATCTGCTCTTGAAATGGTCACCACATTCAGGTAAGATACACTCAAGATCGTGCTTGGGCTCTAGTGATTGTTTAAATTTTCTTCAACTTCAGCTTGAACTCGCATAGAAGTAATTAATGGTCTCTTCTGCACTGGGCTCCTGGCCTTGTTCTGATTGATGATATTGAGCATCTCAAACCTCTCTTTTCACAGATACAGTCTATTTTATTCCTGTGTATTCCATCTGGTGAGGTCTGGGTGTTTAGTCACCAGTTATGCTGTTGAAAAAGATATTTGCAATGAATAAATTGTTGGTCTTATAAAATCCTATTATGTGATATTTGGAGTCATTTCTTTTATTTATGCTATTTTCCCATTACTGATCCTTCTTCTAAGGAGCCCCGGGGTGGCACAGTGGTCAAGGCATTCAGCTGCTAACCAAAGGTGGTTATTTGAACCCACCAGCCACTCCTCGGAAGGAAGATGAAGCAATCTACTTCCATAGTGATACTGCCTCGGAAACCCAAGAAGGGGTCACTAAGAGTCGGGTCCAACTCGATAGCACATAACAAAAACAACAACAGCCTCTCCATAGGAGAAAGATTAGGCAGTCTGCTTCTGTAAAGATACACAGCCTTAGAAACACTGTGGTGTGATTCTACTCTGTCCAATAGGGTCGCTATGAGCCAGAACTGCCTCTATTGTAATGGATTTAGTTTGGTTTGGATCCTTCTTCTTTGTTTCCATCTTTTCTGTTCCAATCACCAGTAATTATCAGTGTATCTTGATTGATTATTTCATCAATTTAAAGCTGCAGAAGTTGATGAAAATCTCCAGTTTATCTTTGGCATTAATGGTTGGCACATGAATTTGAATAGTAGTAATATTAACTGGTCTTCCTTACAGGCATATGTGATAGTTAAAGTTGTGTGTCAACTTAGCTGGGCTGTGGTTTTGAGTGGCTTGGCAGCGGGATGTATTCCCCATGATAAGATTGGATGTGGTATAATCAACTCCATGGTGGAATCTACTGTGAGCAGCTAAAATTAGCTGCCTTTTGGATTTGGCCTGCTTCCAGCATATACGGAGAAGCTTTGGGAAATATCTCTAGTTTCTGACACATATTGGATCCTGCATTTGGCTGCATCTTCGACTCCAGTTCCTGGATTTGAACCAGTGGCCTGCCATGTTGCCTGCTGATCCTGGGTTCATCAGTCTCAGCAGCCAGTGGCTGCAGGAGTTAAGAGAAGCCGCTAACTCCAATGGGTCTGAAACGAGGCAGCACTGCTGAAGCCCAAGGTTGAGGGGCTTTCACTCAGCCCTTAGAGCCAGCACTCTGAATTTGGACTTTTAGTCTACTAAACTGTAAAAGAATAAGTTCCTGAAATTTATTCATTTATCATTTCACATTCCTGAAATAAATTGTGAAAGCCATCCACTTGGTATTCTGTTATAGCAGCATGAGAGAACTAAGGCAGCATATGGATATCATTGTATCACCAACAGAGCTGTACTTCAGGATAGCTATTGAAAAGTCCTTTCTGACAATGAATGCAACATCATTACTCTTCATTTTGTCCTTCCTGGCATAGTAGATCATATGATTTTCCAATTGAAAATGGCCGATTTCAGCTCACTAATGCCTATGAGAATGATCTTTAAGCATTCCATTTCTGTTTCGACAACTTCCAAATTTCCTTGACTTGGACATCATACATTCCACGTCCCAATTGCCAGTGGATGTTTGCAGCTATTTCTTCTCATTTTGAGTCATGTTATGCAGGCACATGAAGATTTCCAAAGCTTTACTCCATCCAAGTCATCAAGGTCCACTCTACTTTGAGAAGGCAACTCTTCCCACTTGTATTTTGAATGTCTTCCAACCTGAGGGGCTCATCTTCTGACACTATATCAGACAATGTTTCCCTGCTATTGATAAGGTTTTCACTGACCAATTTATTCCCATGTCCTTCTTCCTAGTCTGTCTTAGTCTGGATGCTCTGCTGAGAAGTATCCACGATAGGTGACCAGTGGTGGGAAAATGAGTATATATCTCTGTTTTCATGTTATTATTTTAATTTTTTTAGTATTTTTTATAATATATGTAATATATTTGTACAAAAGTATGTATAAGTTATATATATATATATATATATATAAGCTCTGGTAGCATAGTGCCTAAGGCACTTGACTGCTAACCAGAGGGCTGGCGGTTCAAACCTACCAGCCACTCCTTGGAAGGAAGGTTGGGCAATCCTACTTCCGTAGTGATACTGCCTCGGAAACCCAAATCTCTATGAGTCGGGGCCGACTTGATGGCACATAACAACAACAACAACATATATATTAGGGTTCCATGCTCAAAAACTATTTTACAAAGTTTACTTTGTAAGAAAAAAAAATGGTTTAAATGCTTTAAACTAATTAAGGTGCCTCCAGTCATTCCTAGAATGTCTTAAGTTATCTAGAAAACATATACCACAATTTTGTAGGAGCCTGGCTGTAGTTATGTCCAAACCTAAGGATCTAGAAACCAGGAAACAACCACAAGTTTCTAAATACCTAAAATAACTTAAATAACATTCACAAAACTCTAACATGAAAGTCTTTCTCAAATCCTGTTCACTGTGTTGTGAACATCAGCTCTAAGCAAACTTTATTTTCTGTTGTTTTAGCTCCGCATATAGTAGAAGAAGAAAACTCAGGAAGCAGAGGCTTTGAGTAGAAGAGATTAGCTAAGGGAGCTATTAGGTCAGAAAAAAATGACAGTAGTAGAAATGATAGCTGACAGACAAGGAAGGCACAGGAAAATAAACACATCATAACAGCACCTTTGTGAATTCAGCTCAGTGAAACAGAGAATGTTCCTAATGAGGCCGGAGTCATTAAGGAGAGTTTCAGTTATGTTGGTGCCTATTCTGTTTTTTAGGTCAGTGTATTTTATATTTTATGATAAATTACATCAAAAAATTTTCTAATAAAAAATGTTGTTACTTGAAAGAGTAAGTTTCACAGAATATAAAATTTTATAGTTCTAAGAAAAATTACCAATCATAATTCCAGGCCTTTTTTTTTTTTTTTAACTGTACATCTTACCTCTTAGTATTCTGTTTGAAGAGAAGAGGTCAAGTGGATGAGTTTCTGGAATTCCATTCTTACATGAAATAGATCATTGATCATTTTCTCCTTTGTCCCCATAATGCATTCGTCCTCCTCCTAAATTTTAGACTAAGAAAACTGGTTCTTCCACTCTAAAAGTTTGAAAAACATCCATCTTGCCCAACTCCTTCTTTTGACACTCATCAGTTCCAACAAGTATATACGGAGTGTTTACTGTATGTCAAACCATAGGCTGGGCACTAGGATTTCAAAACAGATAAAATACTGTTTTACTTCTGGGAACTCAAAGAATATAAGTAGGAAGCAGGAGTATACTGGGCTGGGAACAGACACTTCCTTGCACTATTAGAGGAGCACAAAGGAAGTAGTCTAACTCTGCTCAGGCGTAGGTGGGGAGAATTGGGGGGACATTCCAGAGAAATGATGACAACCAAGCTGATGATGACTAAAAGTCTGCCTACAAAGAGGTTAGGGAATTCCAGACCCAAAAGGTAATACCTGCAAAGGCAGAGAAGTGTGAAAACCCCAGAGAAGTTAGATGACTAGGCGAAGGGCCCTTAGTGGGTTAATTATTGAGCCAACACTAGGAGTCTAAGTTTCTTGCCACATAGGCTTCTTGCTCCAGTTATCTGGATAATGCTTGCAAATGAATCCATAATTTCTAAGGTATAGTGCTGCAAGGACATACCAGGTGTTATATTCAGAATTTCCAACAGTTTTCTACTCTGGATGTATGGCCAAAGAGCTGGGCACAAAATCTGTTGTTGATGAACTAGTTCCACTTTCCTTCCGCTCCAGGCTCTCAGTTAGTGTCTCTTTCAGTTGGCTGATTTCTTTAGCCTGGGGCACTGGCCTTCTGGGTCTTTCCCTGCTATCACTGTACTTTTCTGCTTGTGCTCTGAGGGAAGGGAGAGATGTGTTAAGACATACAATGGTGCATGTCATATAAGAACAGCATAAGTGAAGATAGAAACAAAAATGCACAAAATATATGCAATAGATGATGAGCAGACTTTTTCTTGGTGCATAGGTACACCAGAAGAACAAGTGGATGGAGAAGTAGTAAATACAAGAGGCTCTTGAAACTGATGATTAATCTGCTGAAACTGCAATTGGAATTACTCTGAGCATGATGACCATGAGAAAGACATATTTAAAATAATGTAGAAGATGAGGAATCTTTTGGCCCTGTGACCCTTCAACTCTTTCAGACTGTCTGGTTAAGATTGTTTAACTCTGACATTTAAAGCAATGCCTTGTAAGGGTCTGCCTGTCTATCTGCAAGTAGCACAGGCAAATAGGCTATGACTCAAACTTCCAGGCAGCCAAAAGACTACTAGAATGAGATGTACTAGGAATGGACACCCACTGGAATCAATCATTCTATGGATTCTGAGTTCATCTGTGTACAAGCCAGACACAAGACACTTACACAGTGCTGGCAAAGTAAAACTCATTATTATTTTTATTTATACAAAGCAAATAGTAAACAGTAGTGACACATTCTGAGCCAGGAACCACTTACTCTTACCCCAATTACCCATGTCCATTCTTATGTCACTGGTCAGGCACACTGTGGTGCAGGTCATATACTATGTTCATGTCATCTCTGCCTCTGGCTACCATACTGCCAGGGAGTATTGCATGGCTCCCAAGGCTTCTGCTCTGCTGCTGGGCCTCACTGGGCCTCAGTGCTTGCTGGAAGACCCCTAAAGAGGATCTCCTGAGCCTCTGCTACTGGCTCCTGCAATGCAACCCGGGCCTGCCTGATTCTGTCTTTTGCCGCCATGCTGCCTGGGCCCAGTAATGCCTGAGGGGTCGCATGGCTCCCCCCATGCTTCCCAAAGATGGAGGTATGTTGCATGGGCACACATGGCCCTCTGCCCTGCAAATATTACAGTTGTTTAGCAACAGGAAAACCTCCTACACGGAGGCACCCACCTCTCTCTCTCTGTGGGTCAACTAGCCCACGTCTCTTTTTCTTAAGTATTACAGTTTTCTCTTCTGGATGTAAAAAGTTCTTAGTGCAGGGACCCTGGGTCCAAAGGACACAGCTGCAGTCTCTTTTTGATGGTAGTGAGGTCCCCTTGAACCTCTGTGCAATTGGTCCTTCTATAAGCCTAGAAGGATGGCAAAATTGACCATTTCCCTAGCTGGACCACAAGGGACTCGATACCACTGGGTGGCTTTCAAGCCTCTATTTGCATAGCAAATCAACCAATCCCTTAGCAAGATCGTGGCCCAGTCAATCATTCTGTGGGAGTTACAAGACCATGGTTAGAAAGGTCATCTAAAAGCAATTCATTGCACTATATACCTGTATTTCTCTAAATTTTGTATTAAGAAAAAGACACAAACTTTGAAATTGCTAGGTTATATCTAATCTATTGGGGGCTCTGGTGGCATAGTGCCTAAGGCATCTGACTGCTAACCAGAAGGCTGGCGGTTCAAACCTAGCAGCCACTCCTCGGAAGGAAGACTGGGCAATCTACTTTTGTAGAGATGCTGCCTCAGAAATGCAAGGAGGGGTCACTGTGAGTTGGAATCAACTTGACAGCAGTGAGTTTTACCTAATCTATTATGTTCACTCAATCTTGAACCCTTGGCTAGTTAATACTGAGGGAAAAGCAAAATTTGCTTGAATATCTTTCCACGTGCCATGTTATTCTTCTCTCTCCTGCTTTGAACAGCCCCTGTCCTCAGCCACCTGGAGTGTCATACTTTACTCTTGCTAGCCCAGGTTCTCTTCTTTAGACATCATATAAATCTGAGCACACACAATCTGCTCTGAATCCCGGAAGGGACCGCACTCTTTTATCATAGAGCTTGTTTTGTTTCCAGGCTGACGTATGACCATCTCCAAACCTCCGTAAGTGTACCCTATCTCTTAGCATTAATAATAATGATTATGATGTACATAGCTTATTTAGAAATTATATATCCTTTACCATCCATCCCTCAATTTGATGCTTGAGATAACTCTGTATGATCTGTATTGGATATATTATAATCTCTACTCTATAAACTGATTCTGAGAGTAGTAAAATGAAGAACACATAAGTACAAAGCTGAAAAACTAGGACTCTGACTCTTCTACCACTCCTTTGTCAGTGTGTTATACTGTGGTGGCTTACATGTTTCTGTGATGCTGGAAGCTACGCCACAGCTATTTCAAATACCAGCAGGGTCACTCACGGTGTTCAAGTTTCAACAGAGCTTCCAGGTTAAGACAGCCTGGAAAGAAAAGTCTGGTGGTCTCTTTCTAAAAGGTAGCTGATGAAAACCCTGTGGATCACAACAGAGTGCTGTCTTTATATCCTACTGGAAGATGTGTCTCCTAGGTTGGAAAGCACTTGAAATACGCAATAGCTGCAACAATGGACTAGAGCATATAGCCATTAAGAAGATGACACAGGACCAGGCAACATTTCATTCTGTCATATACGACGTTGTCATGAGTCAGAACCAACTCAATGGCAACCATCACCACCACCACCAACAGCAACTGAAACCTGCATCTAATTATTCCACAGACATTTACTGAGTACATAAGCTACATCAGGTCACCAGTTAGATACTGGTAATACAGAATCCATTTGTTCACTACAAAGTGTCAAACCCTCTGTTAGACAATGGAATCAAATGGAAAGCAAAGCAGATGTGTCCTGATCCTCTTGGAGTTTAGGGTCTTGAGAAAGACAAATATCAATCCAATTATTGCACAAATAAATATGTGAATAAGAATAGCGGTGACTAAAGAGGAATGATGGAGTGCTGTGGGAGCTTGCAAGAGGAAGACAGAATTAGAGACCAATGCCTACTCTAAAAAACCTTACAGTAGTGTTGGAAAAAGGTCAAGCAGAGAAAAGATAAAATATGATGCAAGGTGTATTATGAGGTAGGAATAGGGTCCAATGAGAGCACAGAAGAAGCAGCACCAACTCCAACATGAAGGGACAGGAATTGGAGGAGTGAAGGGTTTTGAGAAGACACTCTGGATGGAAAGGAGTTAATGGAAGAAGGAGGGGAAGTACAAACAAGCAAGTGGATAGGTATGGAGAAAGTCGAAGCAGGCACACTCAGAGAAGTCCGAACCTCAAGCCTGTTCTGTTATATTTCTTACAACATATGTGCCTGTATCAAAATAGGACGTCATGTATTCATTCCAAGAGCTTTTAATTCATCTCAGAATTCTATTAGACAGCTTTGTATACTAATTTTTTTTTATGTCTAACAGTAAGACTGTTCATTCTATGTCCCCCACGTGATGAGACAAAAAGCCCATTTCAAGTATTCCCAAGATGTCATTGGTTATCTGGTGCCACCAAAGAGCCACCTGAGAACAGCCAAAAAAAAAAAAGAATATGCTCAGAAGGCCCACATGTATTAAACCACACGTGACGGCATCAATATTAGAAAAATGTTGACCCACTGCATAGGTCCCATAATGTTGCTAGGGTGTGACGTGGGTTAGAGTCTCTTGGGGCTGTCTTTTATTATCCTGTACTTTTCACCTTTCAGAATCCCAAGACTCTCTCCTGGGACTCTCTGTAACCAAGAAGCTGGTATTTGGAAAACTCACTAAGGAGGAAAAGGTAATATATTAGGCAAAAGAGAGGGAAAGGTGCTTATAAATATATGATTATTAAATTATATCAAAATAGTTGAGAATATTAAAAATATAGAATCCATAAAAACTAATGGCAAAGATGATAGGAAAGACAAGGTTGGAAGAGTGTTACAAAATGAAACAAAATTAAAATCATTAGAAAATTAAAATTGCTGGAATCTCTTTTGAATATTCCATTTCATTTGCACTAAGGCCCATAAACCAAAAACAAACTCACTGCCACGGAGTTGATTCCGACTCATAGTGATCCCCATTGGTTTTCCGAGGCAGTAAATCTGTGGAAGTAGATTGCCCCACCTTCCTTCCGAGCAGCTGATGGGTTTGGACCGTTAACCTTCTGGTTAGCAGTCAGATGACTTAGGCACTGCACCTTAGTGCTCTTCTTTTAAAGACCAGATGAGGGACACTGGGACATTGTCTGTGATCACTCAGTATTACAAACCCTAAACCTCTCTCCCATAAGAGTGTAAATCTCTTCAAAACCAGAAGGAAGCAATTTCTTAGGGCTACTAAGCTTTTATTTTTCTGACAAACCAATCCTTGTAGGTTCAGGATTTTCTTAGTACTTTTTTTTTTTTTTAAAATAACTTGTGGAAATTGAGTTAGTTTCCAAATTAAGCATAATTAGCTTAAAAAATAAGGCTATGGAAGATTATTAAATAACTCAAATGATTGATTCTGATTTTCAGCTCAGCATGAAGAACATGAATCACTGTCTCTCTTAGGTTCTGCTAAAGCACACTTTCCAGGACTCAATGGTTCTTAAATCAAGGTGCCACATTCCTCTCTCAGCCGTAGACAGTGGGGAAAGGGGGCAAAAGAGGATTTTTGATTGATTAGAGAATCCTAAACCTTGATCCAAGAGATACTTTCAATGTTGTAAGAAAACAATAAGCAGTTTGCAATGTATCCCTAGGGACCTTTGGCTCAAGACAAAAACAAAATGAAACAAACAAATAAAAAAAGCCAAACTCACTGCCGTGGAGTCAACTCCAACTCATGTAGCAACCCCTCCTTGGGTTTCCAAGGTGGTATCACTACGGAAGTAGATTCCCCAACCTTCCTTCAGAGTGGCTGGTGGATGTGAACCACCAGCCTTCTGGTAGCAGTCAAATGCCTTAGGCATTATGCTACCAGAGCTCCACTGGCTCAAGACAATAGACATTAAAAAAAAAAAAAAAAAGAAAAGAAAAAAATGCACATTTCAAATGAGATGAAATGAAGGAAATTCATTTTATAAGTCACTGATCAGTTTGATACCATTGTTTTAGAGAGTTAAAATTTTTCCAAAAAATGATACCCTTACTTATATGAAAGTTGTTTCCAAGATTACAGATGACACAGAATCTTGACTAATTAATACCTTAATAAAGATGTGTACTTGGCAAGTAATTTAGTGCATTCAGTAAAGATGCAATAAAAATGTCAAACTATTGTGTAAAAGAGGTAGAGTATCTTATAATGTTAGAGATTATTTTCAAGCTATTTTATTTTCCTAGATATTTTAAGTGCATAATTAATAATAATAAATTTTTTAAAATGAGTATTTTTTTAAAAATCATCTTAAATTTCAATTACTTTTGGTGATTTGAGATGATTTATTTTATTGAAATATCAAACCAATAATTAATCAGTTATTCATATAATCAAGTTCTATTTGCTATATTATAAATCTGTTATAACATATGGATAAACTTATATTTCTGAAAATGATATAGTCAAATAAGAAAATTGAATTAAAATAATTTATTTAGACCATATTAATGCAAATTTATAACTTGAAAGATTACTTTGAGCCCTCTCAGTCAATGTTTATGTTATGAACATACAATCACACATTTTGAAGCTATACTGAAAGATTAGCAGAAGACATGAGATTCTGAGTCAGAGATAAAAGACTCTATTACTCACAGCAAAGCAGTAGCCAGAAAACTGGCTTTTGTGCTTCTCCGTCCAGTCCCAATTTGCACAGGCTGATGCAAAGAAGGCCAAGCCTGCACAAACTTAGAGACACAAAAATTGTATAATTAGCAGTAAGCATACTTGCTATTTGTGCTGCTGTTGTTGTTGTTGTTATGTACCATCAAGTCGGACCCAACTCATAGTGACCCCTCCTTGGGTTTCCAAGGCAGTATCACTGTGGAAGTAGATTGCCCCATCTTCCTTCCAAGGAGTGGTTGGTGGGTTTGAACCGCCAGCCTTCTGGTTAGCAGTCAAGTGCCTTAGGCACTATGCTACCAGAGCTCCCTGCTATTTGTGCTAGAGGGAGATATTATTTTTTATCCTCCAATGCTTTTGTTATATAATCATTGAAGAAACAGTCTAGAACAGAGGCAGACAATGTCTCTTATTTGTAAGACATGCAAAAAACATAAGAGATGCAGAAATATAGAGAATTGTCTTAGGTTAGATTCTCTAGAGAAACAAAACCAATAAAGCTTTTATAGAGAGATCTCTGCTGGGGCAGTGGATAAGGTATTTGGCTGCTAACCAGGTCAGTAGTTCAAATCCACCAGCCCCTCTGCAGAAGGAAGATGAGGTAATCTACTTCCATAAAGATTTACTGCTTTGGAAACCCAGTGGGGGTTGCTATGAGTCAGAAGCAACTGGATGGCAGTGAGTTTGGTCATATATGTTTGTATAGATAGATAGATAGATAGATAGATAGATAGATAGAGAAAGAGAGTTGTTGTTGTTGTTGTTATGTGCCGTCGAGTCGCCCCTGACTCATAGCGACCCCTCCTTGGGTTCCCGAGGCAGTATCACTACGGAAGTAGGATTGCCCAACCTTCTTTCCGAGGAGTGGCTGGTGGGTTTGAACCGCCAGCCTTCTGGTTAGCAGTCAAGTGCTTTAGCCACAGAGAGATAAAAAAAATTATTTCGAGGAAATGGCTCATGCAGTTGTAGAAGCTGACAAGTCCCAAGTCTTTGGGTCAAACATCAAGTTGGAGGCTTTTCCTGACTCACACAGCTGCAGGAGCTGATGAACCCCAAATTGGCAGGCAGTGCAGCAGGTGCTGACATGAGCAGATGACAATTCCACGATCGGCAGGTAAAATGGCAGATTGGCTCACAGGCTGAAAAGACAATTACAAGATCAGCAGGTAATATGGCAGGCCACTGGGTAGCTCCAAAAACCAAATGTTGATAAACTAAATACAGAATCCAGATCCAATGGAAGGTCTGAGAATTTTCCCAGGATGTTGATATACATTTCGGAAGCAGGCCACACCCCTGAGGAAACCCCCTTTCAATGGATTGGCTGTTCACCGCATATCCCACCATGGAAGTGACTATCTTAAGTCAGAGCTCATCATGGGAATTGCCACAGCATAGCTGCTTAAACCACTCAGAATCATGGTCCAGTCAGGCTGACACACAGCCTTAACTATCATAATGTTATTATAAAGAAATTTGTTCTCATATTTCAATTTCCATTTGCTTATTACTCACCTATGAACATATAATTGACTTATGTATATTAAAACATAATAAAATGATGACCAAAATTACCTAATCTACTTTAAAATTATGAAACTTACTCCTAGAGAACCATTACTGAAATACGAAATTTAAAGTGAGATTATAAATACATCAAAAATAAATAAATAAAAGCAGATCCCTGGGTGGTTCGAAGCATAAAGCACTGGCTACTAACAGAAAGGGTGGCGTAAGCCCAACCAAAAGTGTCTCAGAAGAAAGACCTGTGATTTACATCCGAAAAGTCAGCTATTGGAAATCCGATGGAGCACAGTTCCACTTTGACACATATGGAGTCATGTGGTGCTTTGTATGTCAAGTGACTCTGGATTGTGTCCTGCATACTGTGAATGTTATGTTATGAAGACAAGGAGTTCCATCATATCCCTTTAAAAGGTGTTGATACTTTTGCTTTGGCGAGTAACTTACTTTGATTTTTAAACTAAAAACTCTGCCTCATATGTGGCCTCCCAAATTTCAGAGTTTATTTCTTTACTTATTTTTGTCTTTATCTTTGTGCAGAATTTACCCCTAGTACCACTTCTTGAAAGGAAGGTTGGGCAATCTACTTCTGTAGTGATAATGCCTCAGAAACCCAAGGAGGGCTCGCTATGAGTCAGATCTGACTTGATGGCAGTGGGTTGGGTCTGATACCTGGATTCCCATTGGCTGGCTGTTTCATTTTCACTGTTATTCCCTCATTTTCCTAAGGCCGTAATTACTTTGAACTCTTCTTCTGATCCCTTAAGTCAGGTTTTCTACATGAGCTTCAACTTCCTGCATTTAGTTCAAAGCCTACAAAAAGCTTCCTTTGTTCAAGTGTTGAGTCCTATTTAAAATCTATCAGCCTTTGTTCATGATGTCTACCCATAGCCTTCAGGTATCTGTTTTCTATATTTTCTCCAAAATTTACAGTTATAATCTATGGGAAGGTTAGTCACTTAGGAGTTTGGTCCTCCATTA
Source organism: Orycteropus afer afer (assembly GCF_000298275.1). Taxonomy (NCBI): domain Eukaryota; kingdom Metazoa; phylum Chordata; class Mammalia; order Tubulidentata; family Orycteropodidae; genus Orycteropus; species Orycteropus afer. The sequence goes on from NW_006921594.1 coordinate 2,526,415, forward strand.
AGGAAGCAGAATTCACCAAGTCTATACTTTGATCAATAAATTACAGGTACAAATATCTTCCAAGCATTTCATTTTATTAAAATGTGAGGTATATTATCCAATCTAAATCACTCTCTATGTTTATAGACTGGCTAATGTTCTGTAACAAAATACTGCTCATCACATTACTATGAAGTATCAATGGACTCATAAAAGCTGGCTTGGTATATATTAAATATATATTCAGACTTATACCATAATGTATCTCTTTTTGTTGTTTCAGTATTTTCAGTGAATGAGTATTAACAAAAGCATGTATTCTGCCTTTTGGACCCTTAATATACATTGAACCCATAACATGTATCTATTATTCTTCATACATATTCAGAGCATATCTTATAACAGTTCCTTTGGAACCATTATCCATGTATGCTGTGAAATGCATATTAACAGTAGAATACATTTGCATATTATGAATTCATCATATTGAATGCATAGTAAAATCTTTATAAAAATACAGTTATAGTACTCAAAAGCTATTTACTTAAACACCTCACTTACTATTCCCATTCATTAAATATTATTCCTAAATTGCATATCTAAAATTCACAGAAAACCCTAGTCTCCAGAGAACTACATTATCAAATCAAAATGATTTTTTTTAACAATATCTTTCCTGCTCATATCTTCAACAGCATACTCTCTGCATAAGTAAAAGAATTCACAATTTTAGTTGTAATGAACACATATTGATATGAGTTTGTTGATGAGTTCTTATTTTTAAAGCCCCTTCCCTAGATGTGAAAGTTTGGATAAGCTTCTGAAAGTCCCCAAATATGCAAGTTAGAAATGAAGTTAAATTTATAGCCATTTAACAAATCATATGTTATCATAGCTAGCTAGTTGTTGATAAACAAAAACAAAAACAAAAACCTCAGAAATGGTGCAAGCTCATCAAGTGAAGCCAACATATCCTTCAGTTTCCTGAGGAAACTCTGAAGGTCAGCTAGTCACTGAGTAAATATACAGAACAAGGAGGAGCTGGCAGTTTTTGCGTGGTTTTAAATACCTTGGGTGGTATTGTAGGGCCAAAGACTGAAGTCCGAGTGACCCTAAGTAGCTGAGAAATGCAAGAACTCACTAAAAAAAGCAAAGCATTTTCTGTCCTATTACGGTAATAAAATCAAATTTTGCAATAGTATGGAAAGAAAGAATTCTGCTTTAGGATTATTAAAAACATGAGTTTGAAATTTAAGACACCTAGTCAGAAGACTCCTGTTGTGTACAGTGTTCTCAAGTCACTTCATAATCTAGATAATATTGTTTCAGCCAGTAGTCACTGTGTTCAGTAATGTGTACTCATGTGGTTCATGCAAAATGTCCAGTATCAAATGTTTAACTCTATAAGTAAACATAATACTGTATCAGCTGTAAAATAAAACTCCATTATTCCAAGAGAAAGTATTCTCTTAAAGGCAAAGACTTTACGGAAAGTAGCTTTTTCTATAACGTGATTGTTTTAGATTGAATTGTGTCCCCACAACATATGTGTTGTAAATCCTAATTCCTATACTGTGGTTAAGGAGCTCTGGTGGCACTGCGGTTAAAGCACTCATCCAGCCATTTCACAGGAGAAAGATGTGACAGTCTGTTTCCCTAAAGACTTACAGCCTTGGAAACCCTATGGGGGGATTTCTACTTTCATATAGGGTCAAAATGAGTTGGAATTGACTCCATGGCAATGGATTTAGCTTTTCTTTTTCTTTTTTCCTTTTTTTTAAATACTGGTGGATATAATCACTAATGGTCCCCTAAACCGCAAGAAAGCAAATTTCTATTTGTTAAAGCCACTAATTAGTGATATTTCAGTCACAGCAGCATTAGATAACTAAGACAATGATGATCAAGTTCATAGCAAAATAATGAAAATTAAGTTGAAAATCCTTGGCAGTGAATAATTGAAAATAGGAATATGTAAGAAAAAGAAATCAGAAATATTTTTCTAATGCATTCATATTTTAGACAACACAGTGTCTATTATTATGGCCCCAAGCCCCCTAGAGCCAGGAAAGGGAGGGACCAGGAGTGGCCAGGGACTGCAGAGTGGCAGGTTTCAAGTAGGAATTAGGCAAACAGAGGGTGCAGAGGTTTCCAATAGCTGAGGAACACAAACTTGTCTGTCAGTTTGTCATCCTGTGAGGCCTGCACGTTGTTGTGAGGCTTGAGGCTGTGTCACTGGTGTTTCAGACGCCAGCGGAGTTGCACACGGTGCACAGGTTTCAACGCAGCTTACAGACTAAAATAGACTAGGAAGAAGAAGAAGGCCATCCACTTCTCAAAAATTGGCCAGGGAAAAACCTTATGAATAGCAGAGAAACACTGTCTGATATGTTACTAGGCAACTTTATGAATGGCTTGGAAACATTGTCTGACACAGTGCAGGAAGACTAGTTCCTTGGTTTGGAAGGCACTCAAAATAGGACTGGGAAAGAGCTGCCTCATTAGAGTAGAACCAACCTTAATTATATGGATAAAGTAAGTCTTTCAGGACCTCCATGTGCTGACGTGGCACAACTCAAATTGAAGAGAAACAGTTGCAAACATCCATTAATAATTAGAATGGAATGTAC
>NW_006921594.1:2530730-2531880 GCF_000298275.1 Orycteropus afer afer
CAGATCTTGGCCCAAAGTAAAGAATACCAGGGAGATGTTTACTTGTGTTTTATTGACTATGCAAAAGCATTGGAATGTGTAGATCATAACAAATTGTGGATAACATTCAGAAGAATGGGAATTCCAGAACACTTAATTGTACTCATGAGGAACCTGTACATAGATCAGGAGGCTGTCGTTCAAATAGAAAAAGGGAACAGTGCATGGTTCAAAATCAAGAAGGGAGTGCATGAGGGTTGTATCCTTTCACCATACTTATTCAATCTGTATGCTGAGCAAATAATCTGAGAATCTGCACTATATGAAGAAGAATGTGGCATCAGGATTGGAGGAAGATTCATTAACAACCTACGATATGCTGACAACACAACTTTGCTTGCTGAAAGTTGACTTGAAGTACTTACTGATAAAGATTGAGGAATATATCTACCATATGAATTGTATCTCAATATAAAGAAAACAAAAATCCTCACAAATCGACCTATAAGCAGCATTATGGTAAATGGAGAAACGATTGAAATTGTCAAAGACTTCACATTGTTTGGATCTATAATCGATGCCAATGAAAGCAGCAGTCAGGACATCAGACTACGTGTAGCACTGGGCAAATCCGCTGCAAAGGACCACTTTCAAGTGCTAGGGAGCAAAGATGTCTCCTTGAGGACTAAGGTTCGCCTGACCCAAGCCACGGTATTTTCAATTGCCTCATATGCATGTGAAAGCTGGACAATAAATAAGACCAAAGAAGAGTTTATGCTTCTGAGCTGTGGTGCTGGCAAAGAATGCTGAAAGTACCGTGGACTGCTAAAAGAACTAACAGGTCTGTCCTGGAAGAAGTGCAGCCAGAATGCTCTTTGGAGGCGAGAATGGCCAGACTTCGTTTCACATACTTTGGTCCTGTTGTCAGAAGGGATCATTCCCTGGAGAAGGATGTCATGCTTGGTAGGGTGGAGGGTTGACGAAAGAGGGGAAGGCCCTCAAGGAGGTGGACTGACACAGTGGCGGTGGCGATGGGCTCAAGTGTAGCAAGAATCGTGGAGCTGGCTCAGGATGAGGCGGTGTTTCGTTCTGCTGTGCGTAGGGTCGCTATGAGTCGGAGAAAACTTGATGGCACTGAACAACAGCATTATTATGGATGCATGACGACATA
>NW_006921594.1:2532053-2532788 GCF_000298275.1 Orycteropus afer afer
CTAACACCCTTGCATTTCTTGCATCTTGCAACGTACCTGGACCAATTATGCACTCTGAAATAGATCTGAATGAATGAAATAAAGAGCACTTTGAAACATTTCTTTTTGCAAACTCACTTTCTGTCATGTAGCTAAAGTCTTATGTATCCACTGTGATAGAATTGCAATGATAATAGGATATATGTGGCATGTAAAATGTAATAGTAAAAATATTACATAGTATTTTTCAGAAACCTAGTGTAAGTAAAATAAAGATCCCCAACTAGAGGAGAGTCAAGAATTGAGGGGTCTTTTCAAAGTTCTGCCTGAGCTTGTAAGTGTGTCATCAGGACTTGTGCCATCATGACTCATTGGTAAAACTACCTGAGTAGAGTCAATTAGCTCTTAACTTCTTCCCAATAGTAAAAGTCACATAGTAGTGCAACTTCAAGTATTATAGAAAATGTTTTAATTGATGTCAAATAGAGATCTCAAGTTGTGCTTTCAGATCACTGAGATTCTTCTAAAATTTTTAGCCATGTAGGCAGTACGGAAGGAGCTCTGGTGGCGCAGTGCCTAAGACACTAGACTGCTAACCAGAACGCTGGCAGTTCAAATCCACCAGCCACTCCATGGAAGGAAGATGGGGCAATCTACTTCTGTAAAGATTCACTGCTGTGGAATTCCAATGAGAGTTGCGGTTTTGGTTACCTAGGGCTGCTCTGACAAAAAATATACCACAAATGGGATAGCCTT
>NW_006921594.1:2533738-2535466 GCF_000298275.1 Orycteropus afer afer
GGGTTTCCGAGGCAGTATCACTACGGAAGTAGGATTGCCCAACCTTCCTTCCGAGGAGTGGCTGGTGGGTTTGAACCACCAGCCTTCTGGTGAGCAGTCAAGTGCCTTAGGCACTATGCTACCAGAGAAACCCACTAGTCAAATAAAAATTTAGACAGATTTGACCTTACGGGACATGGAAGCTAGTTCCTTGAGAATGGGAATGATGGTTTCTTGTACTTCTTTCAGTTCTTGAAGTTCCTCTGGAATTTATTTCAGTCTATAGGCCAAGGGCAAGTGCTCAGTTAATACATGTAGATTTTGCTTGTTTAAAATCAATGAAAAGGAAAAATACTAACAAAGAAAAAGAAACACATTTTTACAGCTCATATATTAATGTGTTAAATTTTTGTCTTCTAAACATTAACATGGTTTAGCACCATCTTATCAATAACCAAATAATGAATGAAACTAGGTCTCAGTGCTTCTGTCCAGGTCTAGATAGTTCATGTGATCAGGAACTCTTTTACGGGTTTGCTGTTAGTTCATGGTTATATTTTTTTTTGTTTATTATTGCAACTTTCAGATACTCATTGTAAACCTCAACGCAATATACCAACATGATTTCACCCATTAATGGCATAAATATATCCTGGTTAGGTGGAAAATTGTTCAGATAGCTTCTGGAAGACCTTTCTTCTAGCAGCTTTACTGGAAAATACATCATTTAGAAGTCAGGGCTATTTTTCTTCAGTTTGCTGTAATCCACATTCACTGAGCAGAGCTAACACTCATCTGTCAGTTTTTTATACAGTGGTGGTTTGCATGTTACTGGGATGCTGGAAGCTATGCCACCAATGTTTCAAATACCAACAGGGTCACCCACAGTGGACAGATGGCATTAGTGAGCTGAAATGGATTGGTATTGGTAATTTTGAATCAGACAATCATATGGTCTATTATACCAGCAATGAGAAATTAAAAAGGAATGGTGTCACCTTTATTGTAAAAAAGAAAGAATATTTCAAGATCTATCCTGTAGTACAATGCTGTGAGTGGTAGTATAGGATCCACACAGCTACACAGAAGACCGGTGGTGCAGCGTCTAAAGCATTTGACTGCTAACCAAAAGGCTGGCAGTTCAAACCCACCAGCTGCTCTATGGAAGGAAGATGGGGCAATCTACTTCCATAAAGATTTACCACCTCAGAAACCCAAAGAAGGTCACTATGAGTTGGAATCGACTCAAAGGCAGTGAGGTTGGTTTTATGTTTTAGACAAGGAAGACCAGTTAATATAACTATTATTCAAATTTATGCATGGACCACTAAAGCCAAAAATGAAGAAATTGAAGATTTTTACCAATTTCTGCATTCTGAAGTTGACAAAACATGCACTCAAGATATATTGATAATTGTTGGTGATTGGAATGCTAAAGTTAGAAACAAAGAAGCAGCATCAGTAGTTAGAAAATATGGCCTTGGTGATAGCAGTAAAGCCTGAGATACCATAATAGAATTTTGGATGATGAGTGACTTATTCATTGCAAATACCCTTTTTTAACAACATGAACTGTGAGTATACAGATGGATCTCCCAGAAAGAATATATAGTAATCAAATTGACTACATCTGTGGAAAGAGGTGATGGAGAAGCTCAATATGATCAGTCAGAAGAAGGCCAGGGACTAACAGTGGAACAGACCATCAACTGCTCATATGCAATTTTAAATTGAAGCTGAAGAAAATTT
>NW_006921594.1:2535870-2537342 GCF_000298275.1 Orycteropus afer afer
TCAACATTTCTCAAGCTGAAAGAATTGAAAAAAAAATTGAAGTCTCAAGTTATGATATCGAAGCATTCTATGGGCAAAATACTAAATGATGCAGGAAGCATCAAAAGAAGATGGAAAGAATATACAGAGTCACTGTACCAAAAAGATTTGGTCAATGTCCTACCATTTCAAGAGGTAGCATAGGGTCAAGAACTGATGGTATTGAAGTAAGAATTCCAAGCTGCACTGAAGGAATTGGTGTAAAACAAGGCTCCAGGAATTGACAGAATACCCACTTAGATGTTTCAAAAAACAGATGCCCCATTGGAGGCACTCACTCATTTATGCCAAGGAATTTGGAAACAGTTTCCTGGCCAACCAACTGGAATAGACCTATATTTGTGCCCATTCCAAAGAAAGGTGATCCAAGAGAATGTGGAAATTATCAAATAATATCACTAATGTCACACACAAATAAAATTTTGCTGATGACAATTTGAAAATGATTTCAGCAGTACATTGATAGGGAACTTGCAGAAGTTCAAGCCAGATAAAGCAGAGGACTTGGAGCAACAAATATCATTTCAAATGTCAGATGGATCTGAAAGCAGAGACTACCAGAAAGTTGTTTTCTGTATTTTATTGACTGTGCAAAGGCATTCAACTGTGTGGATCATAACAAATTATGGATAACATTGCAAAGAATGGGAATTCCAGAGCACTTAATTGTGCTCACCTGTACATAGACCAAGAGGCAGTTGTTCAAACAGAACAAGAGGATACTATCAGGAAAGGTGTACATCAGGGTTGTATCTGTTCACCATATTTGCTCAATCTGTGTTCTAAGCAAATAATCTGAGAAGCTGAACTACATGAAGAAGAATGCAGCATCAGGATTGCAGAAAGATTCATTAACAACTTGCGATATGCAGATAACACAACCTTTCTTGCTGACAGTAAAGAAGATTTGAAGCATTTACTGATGAAGATCAAAGACTTCTGTATGTACTACATCTCAACATAAAGAGAAAAAAAGATCCTCATAACTGGGCCAATAAACAATATCATGATAAATGGAGAAAAGATTGAAGTTGTTAAGGATTATATTTTACATGGATCCCCAATCATACTTCTACTTATGGAAGAAGTAGTCCAGAAATGAAATGACATATTGCATTGGGCAAATCTGCTGCAAAGAATGGGTTTAGAGTTTTCAAGAGCAAAGATGTCACTTTGAAGATGAAAGTGCACCTGATCCAAGCCATGGTCCCTTCAATAGCTTCATATGCATGAGATAACTGGACAATAAATAAGGAAGACCAAAGAATAATTGATGCATTTCAATTGTGATGTTGATGAAGAATATTGAAACTACTATGTACTGCTAGAAGAACAAACAAATCTATCATGGTGGAAGTATAATGGGAATGCTCCTTAGAAGTGAGAATGGCAAGACGTCATCTCTCATACTTGGTCATGTTGTCAGCAGGATG
>NW_006921594.1:2539911-2540899 GCF_000298275.1 Orycteropus afer afer
TACCTTCCTTTCCTTTCCCCCTCACTACTTCTCAGCCACTTTCCCTGAGTCTGTCTTTCTATTTTTTGATTCATGATAGGCAAGAAACACAGATTAGAATACTTTGCAGTATTCACACCTAACAGCTGGGCAGGTAGCATGGTAACTTCTCACCATTTATTTTTATTTAATTTTTTTTTAATGAAGAGATAAGAAGGAGGAAGATAAAGAGGAGGGCTTGTCTACAGAGAGATATAAGTGTATATGTGAACGTGTAGCCAAAGACAAGTGGAAACTGAGTAATAATTAGTTAGAATGGCATATAATCACATAGGCAACACATGAACACACACACACACATATCCCTTGCCATTTTTAAAAACTTGAATTATTATTAGCCTCTTTTCTAGAATTTTCTAATGTTTAACATGTTCATTCAAAATAAAGTTCAAAATCCTAATCCCGCCATTCAAATCTCTGATTTTACCATGCTTATCACCTTTATCTTGTTTCTCTTTGGCTTAGGAGACTATCATTGTTCCCTTGGCACACCACACTCCCGACAGTGCCCAGGTGTAGGCCATACCTTTGCATAACAGGCTCTTTTTCTTCTTCACCATTCCAAAGTCTCTCTACCCTGCCATTTTCACTAATTACTCTTAGTTCATATAGAATCTCCATTTTCTGAATCATGTATTCCTGGATAAGTGACCATCAAAAGCTATAGTATAGAAATATCTTCCTGAAAATTTGAGACTGGAAATAAATATCAGATGATGGGCATAATTTGAATAAAGACAGAATAGGAAAATTACTCCTCTCCTGCTTGTATGGAGAGGCAGCATACCACCACCACCAACAACTAAAACCCACCACCATCTTAAGAAGGTGACAGATCCTGAGGAGTTCTACTTCAGACTGTCTTGGTTTAAATCTTGTCTCTATCACTCTGTGTAACCATGAGCCAGTTACCTGATATTCCTCTGACTCAGTTTTCACCTTACAGGGT
>NW_006921594.1:2542238-2544116 GCF_000298275.1 Orycteropus afer afer
AGCAGTCAAGTGCCTTAGGCACTATGCTACCAGTTGTTGTTATTATTCTGGAAGCCTTGCCACATATCAGATACCAGTGTGGATACCCATGGTGGACAGCATCAACAGAGCTCCCTGAATAAGACAAACTATGAAGAACAGCCTGGCAATCTACTTCAAAAAATTTGCCAATGAAAATTCTATGGGTTTTAAGAGAGTACTGCCCAGTATAGTTCTGGGAGATGAGTCACCTACATTGGAAGGTGCTCAAAATACAGTAGCCACAAAAATGAACTCAAACATAGCAATAATTGTGAAAACAGCAGAGGGCCATGCAATGTTTTATTCCGTTATATGTAATGTCACCATGAATCAGAGTAGACTTAACAACAACTAGTAATAAGAAAGTGTTGGGTAGGACGTAGGAAGAAAAGAGCTGAAGATGAGACCATTGTAGATAGTGGAAAGGTTTCAAATCATTGGAACAAGTAAAGTGCAAAATATGAGGAAACTGTACAAACAGCATCATAATCTAGGACATATCTCAAAGGTTTCCATTTCAAAAGATGTGCTTTCCCTGGAATTTCTAGACCCATAAACAGTTGGTGATTCTGTTATGTGAAAACCATTGTTTTCCATTAACTATAGCTCTCAGCTAACTTTGTCAGTAGAAATGCCAATTCAGTATTTAAGTTGGGGAAAGAGTGAAATAAAGTTCATAACAATTTTCTATTACTATTTAAGCAGTCAGTCAAAAATTAACAAAACCATGGATGTTGTATTTCTTCTACGGCATATAAGCTCCTTGATGGAAACTTAAAATTCACACTAGTACTCTACAGCCACTAGTAGAAAGTGGTAGTCCTTATTAAATCTAATGATATAAACTTAAAATGATTCTGCATAGAGACACTAGTTGAAACTGTGTTAAGATGAGAAATATGTGGAAGAGAATATAAATTTGAAAGAATGGAATGTTGGAGAATATCTAGACAAGAGACAAAGAGTACAAGAGGGACAGGAATTCATTTCAGAAGTTAGGAAAGACAGTCAGAGATGTCAAAGGGGAAACAGGAGCAATGAAGTATTTTCCTCTCCCCTGCATTCTTTGGGAATTAACACCCTTCAGCTTCACATGGTTCTGGTAGAGCCTCCACTATGGCTACAAGAATGGACATGGGTCTGTTCTGAGTAATCATGATGGACCAAAGTACATCCCAATCAGAGTCCTTTCTGGGCGTTTGTAGAGAGTTACTGGAAAAGAGAAGTTCTCTCTCCCCATGATTCACAAATTGTAAGAACATGACTCAAGCTGTGAATAGTCAAAGTGAGAGTATTTGTATCAGCAAAGAAAGAGCCTGATGTGTAGAAAGAGAGATGGGGAGATGACAAGATTTCTTTCTGGCTATGGTTTCAGTTGTATAAGAACAGATGTATCTCCATTCCTCTCAATTACCTGAGCCAAGACATTCACTTCTTGCTTATGCAAGGTTGAATTAAGTTTTCTTCTCTTGTGATGCAAGTCTTGGTTAACATAGGAAACAATTGTCAAAGGTATTATATATTACAATGAAGTCAAGAAGAATGAAGAATTATAAAATCAAGAAGATTAAAGACAGAAAAAAAGCATCATTCTCTCTGACTTTTAATCTTTAATATCTGAAAATGTAATTTCATTATATTACTGAGGGTGGCTCAGTGGATAAGTGTTTGTCTGCTAACCAAGGGGTCAGCCATTTGTTCCCATAAAGATTTGCAGCCTCAGAAACCCTATGAAGCAGTTCTATTCTGTCATATAGGGTCATTGGAAGTAGTTTGTCACATAGGGGCAAGTCACAATAGACTTGATGGCACACTACAACAACAAGGTGATTTTCAAGATATTTATTCAACAATCCA
>NW_006921594.1:2545517-2546459 GCF_000298275.1 Orycteropus afer afer
GAAGCCAGCAGCCTCCTGTATATCCTGCCTATCTTGGATTTGTCAGTCCCTGCAGCTGCGTGAGTCAGGACAGGGCTCCAGATTGCTGCCTGACTCATGGATTTGGGACCTGCCAGCCTTTACAACTTCATGAGCCATTTCCTTGAGACAAATTTCTCCTTATATATATAGAGAGAGAGACTGCTAATCAAAAGTTTGGCAATTAAAAACCACCAGTCTCACCATGGAAGGAAGACTGGGCAATCTACTTCCATAGAAATTTACCACCTCAGAAAACCAAAGGGGGTCACTATGAGTCAGAATCGACTTGATGGCAGTAAGTTTGATTATGCATATATCTATCTATATCTATATATACATATACTAGTGTCACTGGTTTTGCTTTTCTGGAGAACCCAGACTAAGACATGTGTGGACATATATATTTATAAAATCTAAACCATCCCTAGAAATGACCCTTTTCAATAGGCCAAGTAACAGTGAGTTAAACATAAAGAATTAAATGTCTCATGCTGCTACTTGTTAAGATTTGAAAAGTGCCTAAAATATAAAAGATACGGAGATTAGAAATCATATACATTGAGAGAAACAAAAATACATTCAAGAACGCTTGGAGAAGTATTTTTTCTCACTTGGGATAGTCATGTTGAAGGCAGATCCACTGAGTTCTATTGCTCCAGGTGGTGGAATTAATAACTTTTTTGATCTCTGGGGCAAAACAGAGATCCTTTTTCACTCTTAGGACATTTTTGCTAAAGAAACTTATTATGACTCATAAGTAGGCTAATGTGAAAATTTAACAATTTTTTTTTCACATAAAATACTTCCTAGCCTGGATCTAAATCTATGTTAGTGGGCATCCTTTGCTTACATTTTGTAAATGAGGGTTAATCATGCCCTTTGTTTCTAGGATTGGTGACCAAGCCAGCCCCTTGGATTTTA
>NW_006921594.1:2547319-2548467 GCF_000298275.1 Orycteropus afer afer
ATGTGTGAATATAATGAAAAAGAAAATTGTTAATAAAATAAAATGTTGATATATGCCTATTTACAATATGTGTCACTAGGTTAAATCAAACAAATGCAATGATATATAATTATGAATTACGAGAATGGGATAAAATTATTTTGTACTAACTTTGAAAGATCTCCAAGACAAATAAATGAGTGACAAACACAGGTTGCAAACTACCACATATATGTGGAAATATATATACATTAAAAAGTGCCAGATAAAAGTACTGTTAAACGAAGCCACTCTTCGGAAGGAAGATGGGACAATCTACTTCCGGAGTGATACTGCCTTGGAAACCCAAGGAGGAGTCGCTATGAGTCGGGTCTGACTCGAAGGCACATAACAACAACAACAACAACAAGCCCTCTGTGGAAAGAAGATGGAGCAGTCTACCTCCATAAAGATTTACCACCTTTGAACCCAATGGGGGTTGCTATGAGTTGGAATCAACTTGATGGTAGTGGGTGTTTTTTAATCTTTACAGTAGGAGATTGCCACATCTTTCTCCTGTGGAGCAGCAGGTGGGTTTGAACTTCTGACCTTTTGGTTAGCAGCTGAGCACTTAACTACTGCTTCCCTAGGCCCCTTACCAATGGTGTTAGTATGTGACAAGCAGAAGTCCTTGGCTCTGGGCTCCTCTGATTTCACAATCTCTCCCTCTCTGAAGGCTGCATTGATCAACCAAATCTAGACTTCTGTGAGTGTAACGAAGGCAATTCTGTCAAAGCCAGGTACATGTACCCCACAGTTCCCTGATCTCATGGGATACCTGCTTTATTGGCTTGCTCGGTGAGTGGTATAAACCAAGGAGAAATGAACCTTAAGCTGAGTCCCTGTTGTTATTCTTAGCAATCTTTGAACTCAGTCAGCATTTGTGTTCTGTTCTAGGTTCACAATTCACCAGGAGAGACAATCTATTTTTAGGTCTTAATTTCAATTGAAATTATTTTTATGAAGCTTTAAATAAAAGATATTTTTTTATCTAGGGTTAGTAACAATCAAAAGAAGCCCAAGATACAATCATTTTTTCATCCCTCACGTATTAAAAATCAGGGATAAAAAAAGCATTACAAAAATGTTGAGATATTCAAAATGCTATTGAGTTGATTCCTACTCATAGC
>NW_006921594.1:2552862-2554012 GCF_000298275.1 Orycteropus afer afer
TATACCAAATAAAATCATTTATGAATAATTAAGTATAATTATTGAATGAATATCAAAACTAATGTGTTCAAACTCTTTTCCATTAATGACACAAATAGCATGATTTTTAAAAAATAAATGCTGAGAACTTTCCTAGAATTGAGTCATTTTTAGTAAGACTAGCACTAACTCAGAGTCTCAGTTGAAAGATTTCCTTTATAGTCCTGTCTTCTCATGTCCAGAAGCTCCCAATTGTAACCATGTGCAGGACAGAAACGTGCCTTTGAGAGTCTGAAATATGCATTTTTCATCCAGATCTTTTAATTACTTGTAGATGCCATCATTGAGTACTAATGATGATGAAGAAAGGCATTGCTTTTCAGTGTGAAGGTCAAATTTAGGTTTCTATCTCCTTTCATTTTTGTCTCATTTCATTTTCTGTATTATGACAGAGAAATGAAACAAAAGGAAAAGGAAGTTTACACATATTTTATTTTAAGTTCCAGTTTATATGAGTATCAAACATGAGTGTTTTATTTAATTCTTCAGGTTGATACTTTTCTGGTTTACTGAAATATAATACCCATTAATCCCTGTTTGCAGACACCTTGAAATATTTATTGAATAATACAATACAGATTCTGAAACATAATCTTCTTTTATGAATACTGGCACAATTTCACGCAACTGTGTGGAAGATTTAAGAAAAATGGCAGGGCAAGATCAGACATTGTTTACATCTCACCTTCAGCAAGATATAACTTTACTCTTGGCTGACCTTTAAGCAAAAGCAATGGTTATGTAACCAAGTAAGCTAAAAACTAAACAGGAAAAGACAAGCAAGGGGTCACAGAGCTGGGAACGAACCACAAACTTACACTATTTGTTAAACTTAGATTTTTATCATGTTGCTTAAAGAAACACTAAAGTTTTCCAAATGGAAAAATATGACCAATACTGCTAGCTGGATGTATACATAAATTTTTCAGTATTTTTAAAAAGTTTTTTAGAAGTTCACTGTCAAATGCATTGCAGTATTTTGCAGTGTTAAGCAGTATTACTCATTGATAAAAAAAAAAAAAAAGGAACAAACTGCATTCTGTCTTCATAAATATTGGCTTATAATTAATATTCATGGTATGCTGTTCCTAAAATTTACATTCTGAGGTTG
>NW_006921594.1:2554697-2555653 GCF_000298275.1 Orycteropus afer afer
GCACATAACAACAACAACATCATCTATTTGTCTATCTATTATGTATAGACATGAATATCTTTGGCAAATAATAGCTGACTTTTGATGTCTTCATAATCAGAATGTCTTTAAAATTTTGACAGAATTGAAAAGTCATCTATTACGTGTTTCATAGGTAATACAGTCTTTAACATATATGTAAGTTGTGTGCTGTTGTTAGGTGGTGTCTTGTCAATTCTGACTCATAGTGACCCTATGTACAACAGAATGAAATACTGCTCTGTCCTACACTGTCCTCACAATCCTTGCTATGCTTGAGCCCATCATTGCAGTCACTGCGTCAATCCATCTCATTGAGGGTCTTACCCTTTTTCTCTGACCATCCACTTTACTAAACATGATATCCTTCTTCAGGGACTGGTCTGTTCTGATAATGTGACCAAGGTAGGTGAGATGAAATCTGGCCATTCTCACTTCTAAGGAGCATTCTGGCTGCACCTCTTCCAGGACAGAATTTTTTTGTTCTTTTCTCAATGGTATTTTTAGTATTTTTTGCCAGCACCACAATTTAAAGGCATCAATTCTTCTTTAGTCTTCCTTATTCACTGTCCACCTTTCACATGCATATGAGGCTATTGAAAATACCATGGCTCATGTCAGGCTCACCTCAGTCTTCAAAGTGACATCATTGCTCTTCAACATTTTAAAGAGGTCTTTTGCAGCAGTTTTTCCCAGTGCAATATATCTGTTTTCTTGACCGCTGCCTCCATGAGTGTTGATTGTAAGTAAAATGAAATTTTTGAGAACTTCAATCTTTTCTCCTTTTGTCATGATGCTGCTTACTGGTCCAGTTGTAAGGATTCATGTTTTCTTTATGTTGAGGTGCAATCCATACTGAAGAGTGTAGTCTTTGATTATCAGTAAGTACTTCAAGTCTCCTCACTTTCAGCAAGCTAGGTTGTGTCATCTGCTTATCA
>NW_006921594.1:2558896-2560555 GCF_000298275.1 Orycteropus afer afer
AACCAAGCAATGTGAAGTCTTTGACAGCTTCAATCTTTTGTCCATTTATTGTCATGGTGCTTATATGTCCAGTTGTGAGAACTTTTGTTTATATTGAGTTGTAATCCATACTGTAGACTGTATTCTTCAATCTTCATCAGTAAGTGCTTCAAGTCATCCTCACTTTCAGCAGGCAAAGTTGTGTTGTCAGCATATCACAGGTTGTTAGTGATTCTTCCTCCAATCCTCATGCCATGTTCTTCTTCATATAGTCCAGTTTCTCAGATTATTTGCTTAGCATATAGACTGAATAAGTATGGTGATAGAATACAACCCTGATGCACTCCCTTATTGATTTTAAACCATGCAATGTCCCCTTGTTCTGTTTGAATGACAGCCTCCTGGTCTGTGTACAGGTTCCTCATGAGTACAATTAAGTGTTCTGGAATTCCCATTCTTCTCAATGTTGTCCATAATCTGTTATGATACACACAATCCAAAGCTTTTGCATAGTCAATAAAACACAAGTAAACATCTTTTTGGTATTCTTTACTCTGAACTAAGATCTATCTGACATCAGCAATGATATCCCTTGTTCCACATCCTCTTCTGAATCCAGCTTGATTTCTGGAAGTTCTCTGCCAATATACTGTTGCAATCGTTTTTGAATTATGTTCAGTAAGATTTTACTTGCATGTGATATTAATGATATTGCTTGATAATTTCCACATTCTGTGGGATCACCTTTCTTTGGAATGGGTGCAAATATGTATTTCTTCCACTCAGATATTGTTATGACTTGCAGAATACACTTGCTCCTGGAGAGCTGGTATTATTATTACATCAATTATGTACATATCTTTGAATATCAGAATTGAACAATACCACAAAGAAATAAAATATATAATTTATGAACTTTGAATATGATGATGATTATATTTTCTTTTTCACTTTGGATTGAATATAACCTCACATTCAGTTCTCTCTTTTCAACCACATAAGAACATGCCAACAGTACTATAATCACATGACTCATGATATATCTGGTACTGTCATGGCCAAAGAAAACTAAGACAGGTCTTCAGATTGAGCACACATTTGTATTTGTATCATGCTCTTTGTGAACACTCTCACCCACATCAGGTATTAGTAGCAGTTCAATGAACTGTGAAGAAGCAGCATCAAAAGACAGGAAATGAGTGTTTTCATTAATTTCTGTTTCCAGTTCACGAGTTTATCCAAAACCATCTCTTTGGTTTAAATATGACAATATATAATCTCTGTGAATTGAACTGTTTCCACATTTATAAACCATATTCGAGTGGCCCTAATCTCTAAATCTATGCAGAACAAATTGAGAATTGAATGATTGAGGACTGAATAGTTTGCAAACAAAACAGTTTACAGACCTGACTGATGCAGAATACAGTAGCCACTCCCTCTTATAGTTTTCACCATTAACTTTGTACCCTAAAAATATATTCTAGCTACAGAACTTTGTTTATTGTCTGGAAACTTTGGACATGAGTTTTCAAATGGTCCAATCATTTGGCCTTCTTTCTGTCCAGTAATTCACATCAGTAGAATAAAAATTATTCCACAATGGAAGATCTGTATTTCTATTATTTGTGGAGTCTGCAGATACAACAATTTCAGATTCTAAAATAGTTTCATTTTCTA
>NW_006921594.1:2560655-2567496 GCF_000298275.1 Orycteropus afer afer
ACCCACCAGCCACTCCTCGGAAGGAAGGTTGGGCAATCCTACTTCCGTAGTGACACTGCCTCGGAAACCCAAGGAGGGGTCGCTATGAGTCAGGTATGACTCGACGGCACATAACAACAACAACACATTATCATTATTATTATTGTTATTATTATTATTTACTACAGCAAGGTATGGATATACAATTTGGAATGGTATTTGTAACTGAATAAAAATCAGCTAAACATTTTTAAGATATGTGTCTTTAACAAATGGAAAACTTATGGAGTGATTTATCACATTTACTAACTTAAAAAATTCATACTGGTGAAGAAACTGAAAATCAATACTTTACTATTTTGTGACATTTACAAAATTGATTTTTCTAAGTTCAGAGGCCAGTCCTATGACAATGCTACCAATATGTCAGGGCATTATAAAGACATGTACAAAAAATATTAGAACATAAGGAATATACCATTTTCATACAATGTGCTGCACATTAACTTAATATATCAGTATTGAAAAGCCATTTTGCAATGTGTTGTTGCTGTCATAGTAACAATTGCTGAATATGGACTATCTTTTCAAGGAAGAAATGAAGTGCTTGGGGCCTCACAAAATGGAAATTTTTTGAATTTGTTGCTTAGTTTCTACCACTTTTAGCAGGTCACATCTCAAAATACAGTAGAATAAGAAAGAGCAACCCATCGTATATGTCTAAAACAATGTGTGAAGAATTAATAAATTCACACAAATTAGCTAAGTATTTCTGTAAGATACCTACCCTGAACAAATGGAAAACCTATCCAGTGATTTATATTTACTAGCTTAAAAAAATTATACCATTAAGAAATTTCAAACCAATACTATTTATATGAAGTTTGCAAAACTGATTTTTGTAAAGGCAGAGGCCAGTCCTATAATGCTGCCAATATGTCAGGCATGAGGAGAATATATTAGAATATAATGCGTATGCCATTTTCATACCATGTGTGCAATTCGCTTAATCTTGCAGGATATAGCATAGTAGATTGTTGTCCAGAACAGCTGATTTTTTTTCTACTGTTCAGTTATTTCACACATTTTTTGCCACTTCTACTCACCAATGGGCAGTTCTTAAAACATATTTAGACAATGATTGATTATTTTAATACACATTGGGAAACACATGCTGCAGCAACAAGTGCAATCCTGGAAGCATACATTCAGATTCTAGATACCTTAGAAAATGTTGCTGAATGACAGACACAAAAAGGAGATACCAAAAGAGAAACTGAAAACATCGCCAAAAAATGCCAACACTAGAGCATCTATTTATGTTGCTTATGTGGAGTAATAAGGAACTCTGCTGGTGCAGTGCCTAAGACATTTGACTGCTAACCAAAAGATTAGTGGTTCAAACCCACCAGCCACTCCATAGAAGGCACATATGGCAATCTACTACCGTAAAGATTTACCACCTCGGAGTTCCAATGGGAGTCGCTATGAGTCAGAATCAACTTGATGGCAGTGGGTTTGTTTTGGTTTTGGTTTTATATGGGTAATGTATTGCAGTATTTTCATCAGATGAGTCAAGCTTTCCAAAATTGAGAAGTAAATTGAAGGACATGTACACATCTCTATCAGTCATTAACTGGGTATTTAGGTAAACGAAGAGAAGATTTTGAAAACACAACAAAACAAATGCTGTCCAATATTGATTATCAAGAATTTCACCCTCACAGAAGCATTACAAAGAAACAAGTAAATGACAGTACCAAAAATCAATTTTGTGCAACCATACTATACCATCATTAACATAAAAGAATCTTGCATGAAAAGAAGGATGAGAGTTCTTTCAAATAGATTTTCATTCTTAAACAATGTGGCTATATCTGATGAAGAATGCATGAAGGCATTCACTAAACTAGTGTAGATTTATCTCACTAAGTTTACAGATTCAGAAAAGACAAATTTTACTCACATTGGCATATCTGATTAGAAAATAAAATACAATGCATATTTTCTAATGTTGAAATTGCTTGATGCATATCCTAACTTTAATGATCACAGATTGCACAACAGAATGTTCATTTTTATTTCTAAAGTGACTTAATAACCCTCAACACACAATGATTCAAGAAAGAATCAATTCTTATCATCCTGATTATGTATAGAAGTAACATATTGTTTGGCAGCTTAATGTGATGAAAACATTTAATAATTTGTAAGAGCAAAGACTAGAAAGAAGTGTTTTTAAATGTAACTCATGAGAGATGAAAGATCTATCTAAAAATAAAAATATAGTAATTTGTATAATGTTGTTTGTTTTCTGATAATTTAAGTTTCTTTTACAACATCTTTTCATTTGTAATTATAGAATTTATTATGAAACAAGCTTCAAAATTAAAATATGGGCCATTTAAGGCAAAGTTGGTGAAAGTCAATTTTTCATTGTGGGAGATCAATGGAATTCCATTGTGACTCATAGAAACCACCTTTGGGTTTCCAGGGTGGTAAATCTTAATGGAAGTCAATTGGCCAGTCTTCCTTCCACGGAGTGGCTGGTGGGTTTGAATCTCCACCCTTCTGGTTAGCAGTCAAATGCCTTAGGCACTACACCACCAGAGCTCCTTATATTGATGGTAGAAATAACTAAGTTCACTGACTCATTTTTTTTTTGTTTTAGAAAATATGGAATATTCTTTTTGTAGAAATGTGGTATATGGCAAAATTCTTAATATCCCACATCCACTAAATATTTTATAATCCATTTAATCTCATTCTGCTAAAATGGCATTGAGTTGTTAATATTATTCCTGGAAACAAAACAAAACAAAATAACTCATTGCCACTGAGTCAATTCCAACTCAAAACAACCCCTCCGTGGGTTTCTGAGGTGGTGTCTCTATGGAAGTGGATTGCCCAGTCTTCCTTCTGAGGAGTGGCTGGTGGGTTTGAATTGCCAGCCTTCTGGTTAGCAGTCAAATATCTTAGGCACTACGCCACCAAAGTTCCTGCTAATATTATAGTCATGTTTAAAAGGAAGTTACATAATGGATTGTTGTTGTTGTTATGTGCCGTCGAGTCAAATCCGACTCATGGCGACCCCTCCTTGGGTTTCCGGGGCAGTATCACTACGGAAGTAGGATTGTCCAACCTTCCTTCCGAGGAGTGGCTGGTGGGTTTGAACCGTCAGCCGTCTGGTTAGCAGGCAAGTGTCTTAGCCACTATGCTACCAGAGCTCTCATATAATGGATAACGAGGACATACTCTATTTATGTGTGTGTGTAAGCAGAGGTGGGGGCACCAGAAATTATCAGTGCATAGGACCCTCATT
This sequence comes from Orycteropus afer afer, assembly GCF_000298275.1. Taxonomy (NCBI): domain Eukaryota; kingdom Metazoa; phylum Chordata; class Mammalia; order Tubulidentata; family Orycteropodidae; genus Orycteropus; species Orycteropus afer. The sequence goes on from NW_006921594.1 coordinate 2,563,957, forward strand.
TGCCTTAATCCAACCCTGAAAGGGTTTTAGAGGACTGACTTTGTGACAGTATTTTGGAAAGATCTCTCTAGTTGCATTTGGAGAATGAGTGGAAAGAGAGTAAGGCAAAAAACTGAAGAGTTGAACTGGGAACCTATTACGTTGATTAGGTGACAGGTTGTAATAGTTGGGGAAGGAGCAAAGAAGGTGGATTTAGAAACTATTTAGAAAGTATTGGCTTGAATGGGCTAAGTGAGGGAAAAGCAAGACAGTCCTGGTAGTCACTGAAATTGTTGTTGTTGTTGTTGTTGTTATGTGCCGTTGAGTCAGACCTGACACATAGCGACCCCTCCTTGGGTTTCCGAGGCAGTATCACTACGGAAGTAGGATTGCCCAACCTTCCTTCCGAGGAGTGGCTAGTGGGTTTGAACCGCCAGCCGTCTGGTTAGCAGTCAAGTGCCTTAGCCACTATGCTACCAGAGCTCCCAGTCACTGAAATAGGAACCCGGAAAGAGGAGTACATATGGGTGTGGAAGTTGAATTCAGGTTTAGACTCGCCGCCCTTGAAAAGCCTGATGTAGATGTCAAATGAGCAATTTAAAACAGAAAAATCTAGACAGAAGTTATAGAGGTATGACATGTAAATGAGATGAAAAATTGTCACTTTTCCAAACAAACATATGCAATTTAGTGACCCCCACATGTCTTAATCCAGCCCTGAAAGAACGTCCTTTAAATACTTACATTTGATGTTTTTACTAAAACAATATTTTAATCAGGAAGACAGATGATCTAACTAGAGTATCCTCTTTGGAGAGGTATTGGAAGAATGTCAATGAAATTTCACAGAAAATGAAATAATGAAAGAAAGAATTCAATAAGATTAGAGTGTGGATGAAAAAATATAATGGAGCTAGTTCAGAATTTATTCCTTACTGAAGACATAACACCTGGCAGGTGGTTTGATGTTGCTCTTGTGTCTGATTTTCTGTTTGTTTGTTTTTGTTTGTGGAGTTGGTTGGTCTTGGTAAGACCACTCAGCCTTTACAGTACTGTAAGATGATTTGTATTAGAAACCAGCTGTAAGTATCTATTTCCTGAGGAGGGAAGATCCATAAATTACAGCTCAGGTTATTTGTCAGTTATATAGTTTAAAAATTCTTTGGCAGATAGGATTAAAGTGTGAGAATTGATCCTGAACTCCAGCTGAGGGGCCTGTGAAATTATAAAGATAATATGTTCAGTACAATGTCTCCTGCTGCCCAATTTAAAGGTGCTGGGTAGGAGGTCAGTGGGAAGGGAAAGCAGTTGGATGGCATGATTTGAAATATTTTAAATAAATGTTTTGTAAGAGACTAAAGTATTATGTAAAACAACGAATTTTTTTCTAAGCAGAATCATCATCTAATCATTTGATTTATGGATAAAAGATTTCACTTACTTGGGTCTTTTGGTCAATCCAGTTTTCAGCAGAGCACTCTTTTCAATGATGTCAGTTTTAATACCTTGTCTACTCTTTTGTTCAAATGACTGATAAGAAAACTTTGTTTTTCTTTTTATAATTTTCTTTACGAATGTTCTGTGATCTAGTAATTCTCACTTAAACTTACTTACAACCTTCTGCAGGGATACTTCATTATTTTATGGGCATATTTGCTGCTTAGAAACTACTCTCAACTACTAATAGATCACAAAGATGTCACATTATATATGGTCAGGTGAATCAGAACAAAATAAAAGCATGACCTGTCTAGGTTTTTCTTGCAGGTGCCAGGTATCCAGAAATAAGATTAAAAAGAAAAACTGCCATCAAGTCATTGAATTTATTCCAACTCATAGTGACTCTCTTTGGGTTTCTGAGGTGGTAAATCTTTAAAGAAGTGGGTTGACTCATCTTTCCTCCATAGGAATCACAAAACTTCTGGTTGGCAGTCAAATGCCTTAGACACTGCACCACCAGAGCTCCTTAAAAATAAGATGGATGGTGCAAATGTTTAATGTGCTCACCTGCTAAACAAAAGGTTGCAAATTTGAGTCAACCCAAAGGCACCTTGGAAGAAAGTCCTGGCAATCTACTGAAATTCAGCCATTGAAAACCTTATGGAACACGATTCTCTTCTGACACACGTGGGGTCACCATGAGTCTTAGTCGACTCAAGAGCAACTAGTTTTAACTGTATACAAAAGCCAAAGTTCTTTGGTTGATTTGTTCCAGAAGAGTTTTAGTTCATACAAAGATGCATACAGTACAGCAAACTAAAAATAATTTCAAACTTGCATGAAGAATGAGACAAAAGGCAAATTAAGGAGGAAAGCAAGAAGGAGCCAGAAATGAGGGCAAGATGTAAGATGCAGGAGATGGTGTTCACTTGCTAAAGAAGAACCCAAAATGTAATCTAAGCTTCTAACACGAAGAGAAAACCTTAATTGCAAAGTTGGCAGTATCTGTGAGGAGAAAATGAAGCATTAGTGCAGAAGTCCCTCCATTCTTGATTTGAGATCTGAGAGGAGGAGAGAGGATTCTTTATAAAGGAATGAACAATAAGTTCACATCATTACAGGAGACAGAGCAAGGAGTTTCCCCTGCTGTGTCTAATGATGTGTCTCATGTAGGCAGGTGGCCTAAAGCTTATGTTATAAGAGGAGTCTGAGCACTGGGACAGAATTAGGTGTGAAATTACCAGTGTGATTCCCAGCCAGTAAAGGCTGAGAGCTCCATGTATATCACTGTAGTTTGTGAGCGAAAATAGAAGATAATAAAATAAACAATATGAAGTGCATAGTTTTTATGTTGTGATTTATTTAATACAAATAAGTTTGAATAAGCAGGGGTGACCAAAGCTTAAACCTAAAATTCCATTGCCATTGAGTGGATTCCAACTCATAGCAATCCTATAGTACATAGTAGAACCAACCAGAGGGTTCCCAAGACTGAAAATATTTACGGAAGCAGACTGTCACATCTTTCTCCCAAGGAGCGATCAGTGGGTTCAAAGAGTTGACTTTTTAGTTAGCAGCTGAGCACTCAAACACTTGATACCAGGACTCCTTGACCAAAGAAAGCTCAACATCCCTAAAATTCAATTATGGCGGAACGGAGAGAGCACTGGACTTGAAGCTAAAAACCTGAGTTTGAGTTCCTGCTCTGCTAACTTCCCCTGATATGTTGGGGTAAGTCATGTAAGATCCTACCGTGGCTCTGTTCCAACTTCAGAGGGGAATTGTAAGGATTAAACAAAATATTGCACATAAAGAAACTTTCATTACATTATTGGAAATACCCTTTATGTTATCTGAAAGATTTTTCAAATATATTTTGTAGGTATAGTTCATATACACTGAACATTGTTTTTAACTACTCCAAATGGTGATTTGTCTTTATGTGAATTCACACAGTTATAAGATGCAAACACATGCACTGCCCTCTAGTCAGATCTGACTCATTGCGACCACTCCTTGGGTCTCCAAGGTGATATCACTACGTAAATAGATTGCCCAACCTTCCTTCCGAGGAGTGGCTGGTGGGTTTGAACCACCAGCTTTCTGGTTAGCAGTCAAATG
>NW_006921594.1:2569041-2576906 GCF_000298275.1 Orycteropus afer afer
TGGTGGGTTTGAACTGCTAGCCTTCTAGTTAGCAGTTAAATCCCTTAGGCACCACACCACCAGAGTTTTTACCCCAGAAGACAATTCATGTTTACTCGAATTCACAACTAGCTATGAGGATGGTAAACAATTGTGTTGTTTCTTGTACATCAAATTGTTTTCCAAGCAAAGAGACAAGCAAAATTATAGGTCTACCTTTGCTTCTGTCCAGGGACTGTGAAAATCCAAAGAGATAATGTACACAATGGAATGTTAAATAATAAAATGGTTTTAATAATATAAAGCACTAAACTAATTTATTTGGGAGCTCTGGTAGCATAGTGGCTTAGACACTTGCCTGCTAACCAGACGGCTGGCGGTTCAAACCCACCAGCCATTCCTCGGGAGGAAGGTTGGTCAATACTATTTCCTTAGTGATACTGCCTTGGAAACCCAAGGAGGGGTCGCTATGAGTCGGGTTTGACTCGACGGCACATAACAACAACAACAAACTAATTTATTTATGCTCAATTATTATGAGACATTATTTATGCTCAAATTATTATGGGTAAAGTCTGTCCATAGATTATGACAGGTAAAATTAATATAACGTAACTATAGAGGATGATGTCATATATCAACGCATAAACACTTATTTATTTATTTTTTAATGATAGCCTATTCATTGTGAATCTACTCTGTGAACACCATTTTATGACATATATTTTGAACATTGCACCAAAATTCTGCATTATCATCAGATATTGCTTGGGAATTGTCTTATTACCTAGTGCTGCTGTGACATGAAATACCACAAGTGGGATCCCTGAAAGAAAAGGAATGTATTGCCTGTTTTGGAAGCTAGGATTCTGAATTCAGGTTGTCAGCAGGGAGTCTCTCTCTGTGTCTCTCTCTCTTTCTTCCTCTCTTCCTCCTTCTCCCTTTTTGTCTCTCTCATAAATATTTACTTAATAAATATTATGAAGAGCATTATAAATATAAATATAAAATAAAATAGAAATAATATAAAAATAATAATTTGGTATTTTTTATTGATTCATTGTCTTAAAATGCCTGAGGAATATCATTTTGTCTTTATGTTATGGTTACTGTAATAGTCTCTTGCCCAGGAGATTGGCTCTGTCCTGATTCTCCCATCATTACCCAACTATCTTTATGCGTTTATTGCTAGGAGCTGAGTGTCGATAGGCAAGGAATGTGCAGACCTTAGAGACGTAATAGCCAGTTGCAGGGATGGTATGAATGCTGAAGAGAGAAACTAAATAAAGAAATAACAATACAAGTTTGCACGTCTTAAACTCCAAACTGGGGATTATCTGTCATCCTGATTTGGGGTCTTATCAGTCAGTGTTGTGTTGATTTCAGAAGGATTCCAAGTAAAAACTAGCATGACTGAAATATGGAGATAATTTGTAGGATGCACTTTCAGTAGAAAGAACAATAGCAGTGTCATATAACCCAATAAGTAAGGTAAACATGAGCTTATTTGTGCTTACTTACTAACCTGCAGTGAACAATATCACATCTTTTCACCACATCAAAGATTCTGCTTCTAGGTATGGCTGGCATCTGCTCTCTTCCAACCCCACAGCACCTTTCTACAGAATCAAAGACTCTTTTCAAGTTTATAATCTCTGACAGGGAAGGAGTACCCAGTAAGCAAGGTATATTTGTGTTTACTTCATGTACTGGGTACTCCATCCTTGAACAATAGTGATACATATTTTCACCAGCCCCTGATTTCAAACTGCTTTTGCTTTATCACTTCTCAATAAGTGAGAAATAACCTGTTGCCATCAAATTGATACTGACTCATAGCAACCCTATAGGAAAGAATAGAACTGCCCCATAGGGCTTTCAAGGTTGTAATCTTAATGGAAGCAGACTGCCATATCTTTCTCCTGCAGAGGAGCTGGTGGGTTCGAACTGCCAACCTTTCAGTTAGCATCTGAGCGCTTATCCACTGTACCACCAGGGCTCCTCAGTGAGAAATCGAATGATAAAAAATTTCCCCAACTATTTAAAAGTTGCATTAGTTGGGCTCCCTTCATTTGAGATTTTTCTATAATAAAGAAATGACAATTCGATTAAGGGAATTCTCATACTTTGATGTGAATTTGGTTAATTACATTTTTACCACCAGAAAGAAAGCATGGTTTAGTTATTTGACTCTCTGAAAATCAGCATTAGCATCTTTTTATTGACATGAAAACTTGGCCTAAATAAATTCTCTATTTCATTGTCCAAAGGTGGGGGGAGGGGGGATATGGGAGCGTACCTTTAGCTGCCATCTGTGTGTCATCTGTATTGAAGTCTCTGATGGCGCAGATTAAAACAGAAAACTCAAACTCACTGCCATCAAGTGCATTCTGACTCATAATGAGCCCCACTGGGTTTTCCAGGAGGTAAAAGATGGGAAAACAGATTGCCCCATCTTCCATCTGATGAGTGGCTGGTGGGTTTGAACCGCCAACCTTCTGGTTAGCAGTCAAATGCCTCAGGCACTGTGTCACCAGAGCTCCTTGATAAAGTAGATTAAAAAAAAAAAAAACAAAACCAAACTCACATGGAGTCGAATCTGACTCATAGCTATCCCTCCTTGGGTTTCCAAGGTGGTGTCTCTGTGGAAGTAGATTGCCCAATCTTCCTTCTGAGGAGTGGCTGGTGGGTTTAAACCACTAGCCTTCTGGTTAGCAGTCAAATGCCTTAGGCCCTACACCACCAGAGCTCCTTAGAGTAGATTAGAAAATAGAAAATTTTTTACAGTGGTCAAAATATTGTAGTATTTTATTTTGCAGGTACAAAAGCTTAACAATGATATTAATTGTTAAGTTTCCTCTTAGTATTTTAGCACAGTAAATTTAGATAATATGTTATATTTAAACATTTTGGGAGTCTGCCAGAATAAGATTTTGGGAAGCAGTGTAGTATAATGGCTAAGTATTCAAGCTCTGGATTCAAAATATTTAGGTTTGAATCCCCTAACCTAGTAGCCTGGTACAACTCTATGTAAGTGTGGTCCAGTTGGATTCCAGCTTTTACATTTTGGAGGGATTTTGACATATGCTTAACTGCTTCTCAGATTAATACTTCACTTTCTAGACCCAAGCCAGAGAAACCCTCCTCCATACTGGTGGGATTTTGTGGGAAAGAAGTGAATATTGTCTAAACACAGGGTGTTAAGATTCTAAGAATAAAACCTCAACATTAAAGAGGCATAATAGATACAATACTGATGTTGGAATCTCTATTTTGGACAGAACACCCGTTCAAGGCTCGATTTTTCAGAAGAGAAGAAGATTTATGTTATACATTTGTGTTAAAATGTATATTTTTTAAAAATTCACCTATGAAGTTGTAAAATGAAAATTAATTTTAACTTCAACTTTTGCAAATATCTAGTCTATGACAGAGCTGCTCAGATTAAGTTGGGGATACTGCTCTGTTTTTCTCCAGAAAACAGAAGCTCCAGGCTGTGGTTACCATCCTGAGGTTTTCAATCAAGCAGGCTTTAGTACTCACAGTGGTTACTTCTGACCAGAAACCAGAGAATTGCAGGCAGCCTGTGCTGAAGACAGAAGTAGAGACTTAGAGGCAGGATTGGAATTGAAATGCTGACCAAAGTAGTTGCCAAATGATGAGAGATGGCAAAGATTAAGTGAGGGTCTATTGGGAGGATCCCCTAACCTGAAGCGATAATGACTTGCTTCTTTGGAAGATTTCCTAACTGTCCAGCCATAGGTACTAGGATTTAAAGCTAAATGAAGAAGGAAAAAGTGTTCCACCTCTGTGTTCAAATTGTAAACCTTTCACCAATAGGCTATAGAACAAGATTTAAGGTTCAAGAAGAACCAAATTATAACCTAGATTTAGTAAGCAACTTTGGACTTTAGTGTATAGCAAAAGGATCTTCCCAATTCTCTCTGTGGCTGCCTTGGCTACACACCAAAAACAAGTTTGAATGATGGATCTCAGGGATAAGATTCTGGGAAGAATTTAGATATGATGGAAAGGTATTCCAGTAACTAATAGGTCAGGGGAGCTGATTCTCCAATGTTCAACGGAATTTTCTGGAGTCAGTCCTGATTTGGATGGAAGACCAAGTGACCTGATTAAGTTTTATTAAGGAGGAGTGAGTAAAAACGAAATTCCCCATAGGGAACTAGCTACTTGCCATAGCATTTAGCAGACATTAACCATGAATGAAATAAATTCAGTAACTACATGAGCTGGGTGTTGAAAACATGTATTTTATACTTATTACTATTATTTGAGGAGTGAAGGGAGCTAAGTGACAAGCATCAGAGAAGCTGTGGAAGTATGAAAATTATGTAGGAGATGAGTGGGGGTTCAGGAAACACCACAGTGAGTTATAAAACAGAACATTTAATATTCTGGAAAAGATACAAATAGAGATTAGAATTCTCTATTATTGCTTTGTCTTTGAATTATGGTGTTGGCGAAGAATACTAAAAATACCATGTACTGCCAGAAGAACAAACAAATCTGTCCTGGAAGAAATGCAGCTGGAATGCTCCTTGAAAGTGAGAATGGCCAGACTTCCTCTCACCTACTATGGTCATGTTGTCAGAAGGAACCATTCTCTGGAGAAGAGTATCATACTTAGTAAAGTAGAGGGTCAGTGAAAAGTGGAAGACCCTCAACAAGATGGATTGACACAGTGGCTGCAATGATGGACTCAAGTATAACAAGGATTGGAGGATGGTGCATGACTGGGCAGTGTTTCATTCTGTTGTACATAGGGTCACTAGAGTTGGAGCCCACTCTATGGCACCTAAGAACAATAACATTAATGCTTTTGTTAGGGTAATCTGTAACCACACACAATTCTGGAGCCTGAATCTGGGATATAGAAAATGTATAGAATCTTATCTACTTCGTGCAAGCACTGGGTTAGGTAGGTGGTGGTTGTCAAATTGTTCCAACTCATAGCACCCTGTGTACCACAGAACAAAACACTGCCCAATCCTGTGGCATCCTCACAATTGTTGCTATGTTTGAGTCCTTTTGGCAGCCACTGTGTCAACCCATCTTGTTGAGTGTCTTCCTGTTTTTCACTGACCCTCCACTTTACCAAGCATGATATCCTTCTCTAGGGACTGGTCTTTTCCAGAAGATTTGCCCAATGCAATATGTCATTTGATTTCTTGACTACTACTTCCATTGGTATTGATTGTGGATCTAAGTAAAATGAAATCTTTAACAACTTCAACACTTTCTCTGTTTACCATTGTGTTGCTTTTTGCTCCAGTTGTGAGGATTTTTGTTTTCTTTATGTTGTGTAATTCATACTGAAGGCTGCAGTCTTTGGTCTTCATCACTAAGTGCTCTAAGTCCTCTTAACTTTTCAGCAAATAATACTGCTGTATCATCTCCATATCACAGGTTGTCAATGAATCTTCCTCCAATCCTGATGCTACATTCTTCTTCATATAGTCCAGCTTCTCAGATACTTTGCTCAGCATAAAATTGAGTTGTTGTTGTTGTTGTTATTTGCCGTTGAGTCGGCTCCGACTCATAGCGACCCCTCCTTGGGTTTCCGAGGCAGTATCACTACAGAAGTAGGATTGCCCAACCTTCCTTCCGAGGAGTGGCTGGTGGATTTGAACCGCCAGCCTTCTGGTTAGCAGTCAAGTGCCTTAGTCACTATGCTACCAGAGCTCCCTAAAATTGAGTAGGTATGATAAAAGGATACAACCCTGATACACACATTTCTTGAACTTAAACCACATAGTATCCCCTTGCTCTGTTCGAATGACTGCCTCTTGGTCTATGTACAGGTTAAGTGAGCACAATTAAGTGTTCCAGAATTCCCATTCTTTACAATGTTATCCATAATTTGTTATGATCCACATTGTAAAATGCCTTTTTATAGTCAATAAAACACAGATAAAACTCTTTCAGTATTCTCTGCTTTCAGCCAAGATCCATGTGACATCAGCAGTGACAGCCATTGTTCCACATCCTTTTCTGAATCTGCCTTGAATTTCCGGCAATTTTCTGTTGATATATTGCTGCAACAATTTTTGAATTATCTTCAGCAAAATTTTCCTTGAATGTGATATTAATGACATTGTTCAATAATTTCCACATTTTTTGGAGCACCTTTCTTTGGGATGGCAGTATATATAGAGCTCTTCTAGTTGGTTGGCCAGGTAGCTGTCTTTCAAATTTTTTGGCATAATGAAAAAATAGTATTTTGAAAAAAGGTATTTGCAATGAATAAGTTATTGATCTTGTAAATTCTGTTATGCAACTTCCGGTGATGCTTCTATCACCAAGGGCATATTATCCCATTACTTAATCTTTCTCCTAGAAGCTCTGGTGGCACAGTTGTTAAAGGATTGGGCAGCTAAACTGAAAGGCTGGCCATTTGAACCCACCAGCCACCCACAGAAGAAAAATGAGGCAGTTTTTTCTGTAAAGATTTCCAGCCTTGGAAACCCTATAGGGCAGTTCTACTGTATCCTATATTGTCTAACTATAAGTAAAAATCAACTCAGTGGCAGTGGTGTTTTTTTCTTTTTAATCCTTCCTTTTTTCCATCTTTCTCATTCCAATCACCAGTAATTATCTATGAATCTTGATTGCACACTTGATCAATTTGAGATGGCAGAATTTGGCAAAACGGTTCAGTTTCTTCATCTTCTGCTTTAGTGGTGGGTGTGTAAGTTTGAATAATCATCTATTAACTGGTCTTCCTTGTAGCTGTATGGCTATTATTGCACTTCAGGATGTATCTTGAAGTCTTCTTTTTGACGATGAGTGTGATGTCATTATTCTTCAATTTGTCATTTCCAGCATAGTAGACCATTTGATTGCTTGATTCAAAATGGCTAATCCCAGTCCATTTCAGCTCACTAATGCCTAGAATATCGATCTTCAAGCATTCCCTTTCATTTTTGACAACCTCCAATTTTCCTAGATTCATACTTTGTACATTCTATGTTCTGATTGTCAAAGGATGCTTTAGGCTGTCCTCTCATTTCAAGTCATGCCTCATCAGCAAATGAAGGTCCCTGAAGCTTTCCTCCATCCACATCACTAAGATTGACTAGTTTAAGGAGGCAGCTTTTCCTCAGTAATATTTTTTTGAGTGCCTTCTAGCCTGAGGGGCTCATTTTCTGACACTATTTCAGACATTGTTCTACTTCTATTCATAATTTTTCACCAGCCAATTTTTTAGAAATAAGTTGCCAGGGTCTTCTTATAAGTCTGTCTTAGTCTAGGAGCTCTGATGAAAACCTGTCCAGTATGGGTGACCCTGCTGGCATTTGAGAGACCAGTGACATAGCTTCCAGCATCACAGAAGCACACATGCCACCATAATATGACAAGTAGATAGAGGAATGGTAGGGTTAGGTAGACAGTTGACAAAAATAACTCCATTTAATTTTCATAACAACTTTATAAAGAAGAGAGAGGCAACTTCCTCTGTACCTCTCCTTTAGTAAGTAGTATAATCAACATTTGAAACTAGGCTGGATTGACTAAAGCATGTGTTATTTCCACTATACCAGGAAGTGATGAGTCATTCCCTTTACTGAGTAACTCATGCATGACCTAAACTTAGATGTATGTCATAAGCTAACTAGGAACAGACTTTCAGAAGCAGCTGATAGTAGTTATTAAGTATCATCAGAAGTAGCAGCTTAGTAAAAATCATTACCATATAAATTTGGTAAACATTCTCCACCACTCAGGTAACCAACACTAACAGCCTCATTAAACAGGTCAACTCATTCAGATTCTTTGGCTGCATCTTGCAGCTCACTCATCTGGATTGATAACCATGATAAAGTGCTTTTCAAAAATTAAATATTTTATAGGACACCTTTTTTTTT
>NW_006921594.1:2584334-2588014 GCF_000298275.1 Orycteropus afer afer
ATGTTCATTTAAAGTGTTGATTTTGTCTCTTTCTTCTCTTTTGATGTGTGACTGTAGGCCATCTTTAACCTTTAGCCGAAACAATTGAAAATAGTGCAGGAGACCCTACTCTTCCTCCTGGGGCAGAGAAAGATTAAGTTTCCCATGGAGAGAGCCAGGGAGTAATGGTACTAGCAAATAGGGCCTCTTGGATTATTCTAGACAGGGATAGATCCTGAATTCAGGAGCAAAGAGTCCTATAAGATGGTGATGAGTTTGGACAGCAGATCCACTCACAAGCATGTCAAGCTGAAGGTCCCTGCCACATGCATGGACCACTCTCCAAAAATGTTATCCTGCTTGAGTTCTTATACCTCAGAGAACAAATGCTTGATTCTGAAAAGTATTAAAGAATTATAACTAGTCTCATTATTCAGCTGAGCCATACATTCAAACATTGCAGCATTTTCTCCCTACATTTTTCTCCCATTGTCCAAGGAGCTTGGGTGATGTAGTGGATAAGGCATTTGGCTGCTAACCAGAAGGTCAGTGGTTCAAATACACCAGCTGCTTCATGGAAGGAAGATTGGGTGATCTACTTCCATAAAGATTTACAGACTCAGAAACACAAAGGGGGTCATTATGACTCAACATTCACTCAATGAAAGTGAGTTTTTTTGACTGCTAACCAGAAATGTTGAGGTTCAAACCCACCAGCCACTCCATAGAAGGAAGATGGGGCAAGATCATTACTTCTGTAAAGATTTACTGCCTTGGAAACCCAATGGGGGTCTCTATGAGTCTGAATCAATTAGATGGCAGTAGGTTTGGTTTTTTGGGTTTGGTATTTCATTTTTAAATTGTATATGCTCAAAGCATGAGAAAATGAAGAACTGAGGCAGGCTAGCACCCTATAATACTGTATAAACCTCTTTTTTCTTTAACTTATACTTTCTCAATTAATAAACAAAGAAACTTGTATTGCACCTCTAAGGATACTATGCAACAAGCAACAGGTAAAGACCTTAGGATACAAAGAAGATCAAGATGTGGTTTCTGCTTTGGAAGAATTCACAACTAGTAAAAAAGGGAGGAAATGTAATTCCAACACCATACGCTCCACTCTTTGTTGGAGGTCTTTGTGTTGAACGAGGACCCTGAGAGTGAACTGTGTGACTCTTCTGCAACATTAGCACCGGTGAACTACCTTAGCCCAGTTTCTCAAATCAAACTCATTGCTGTTGAGTTGATTTCAACTAATATCTACCCTATAGGACAGAGTACAACTGCCCCCATAGGATTGCCAAGGGTGTAATCTTTATGGAAACAGAGTGCCTCAATTTTTCTCATGGAGCAGCTAGTGGGTTGCAATAGCAGACCTCTCTGCAGCTGAGCACTTAACCACTGTGCCACCAGGGCCCCTCTTTAGGCCAGTTTGTTGTTGTTGTTGTTATGTGCTGTTGAGTCGGACCCAAATCATAGCGACCCTTCCTTGGGTTTCCGAGGTGGTATCACTACAGAAGTAGATTGCCCAACTTTCCTTCTGAGGAGTGGCTGGTGGATTTGAACTGCCAGCCTTCTGGTTAACAGTCAAGTCTATGCTTTAGGAAGTGGCAATTAGTCCCATGTCTGCTTTTGCACCTCTCTGTCCTTTCCAGTGGTTCTCAACATTAGGAATACCCACTGTTCCACTCTCCTTTAAAATTCTTCAGTGGATTCCTTAAGCACATGGAAGAAAATCTAAAGTCCTTCTCTGGTTGATAAAGCCTACAAGATCTGCTCCCACCTACCTCTTCCCATTCATCCCACTGATTTACTATGCTTCAGTCACACTGGTTCTCTAACGTAATCCAAAGAACTCTAAAAGGCTCCCTTTCTAGCTCAATACCCAAGATTATCATATCAATCCATGTAATCCGGTAGGTGCCAGATACCTGTAAAATCTACAGTTTCCTAGACTAAAAACTCACTGCCATGGAGTCAGATCTGATTCTTAGTGACCCCTCCTGGGTTTCTGAGGTGGTATCATTATGGAAGTAGATTGCCCAATCTTCCATCCAAGGAGTGGCTGGTGGGTTTGAACCTCCAGCCTTCTGATTAGCAGTCAAGTGCCTTAGGCACTACACTACCAGAGCTCCCACAATTTCCTAGAGTATTTTCTATTTGTGTCTTGGAGACTAGGGGAACTTTCTGTCTCAAACTGAAATCTTATTTAGCCCTCCATGGTGAAGACCATTTCTCTGGTCTCTATTGGAATCTTTGAGTATTTTGGCTCTCTTTTAGAGCACTAAGACACAACGTCTCTCAGCAGTTTTAATCTTCTTTATCCAAATCTCAGTGCCAAATACAAGTATCTTTTATTCATGGTGTTGAAGAAAAGTCTCTGCCTGGGAATGCATGGTGTTTAAAATATTTTAAATCATGTTCTCTATGATAACAATATATTTGAAGTTTCTGTCATTTGGACATTAAAATGTTCAATTAGAAGGTGAAATATAGTACCATACACTTGAGCATTTAGTATTAATGAAAGAGAAAAAATCAGCATATGCTCATACATCAGGCATTTCTTATTTTTATTTGAGTATTCCTTAGTAGAATCTCCTTATTTAATATATTTATGATTAAATGTATTTTTGCCATTTCAGTTTGAACATCAAATATTTACTTTTAGTATACATTTTTTTTTAAATAAAAGTATTTATTACTCTAAGCCCATTTTGAGATCAGACGTTTTGTAGTAGATTAAGTATGTATAATGGGGCCTAATCACAGGTACTTACTTTGACTGTATTTCAAGGTGCAGAGCTCCAGATAATTACACACTGGCACATTCATACATCATGTGTTGGGAGAGATTTTCAAATACTTCTAATTTTGTTGATAGTAACATCCTCAAATACCTATAGTCACTTTTTCCTTCTTCTGTAGAAAATCCATCACAGGTACAAAATTTAGTGACAGCCATTTGGACTCATAAGGAAAAGAAATCACTTAATTATAACCAATTTTTCTAACTTTTCAACTCTGCTTTTGTGTGTTAGAGTAATCAGTGGCTTTTGCTGTTCGTATAAGCAAGGAAAAAAACAAGAGATAAATCACCAGTTCTCTGAATTTTAATGTCCTTGTTTATAAAACTAAGGAAAATGGGCTCGATGACATCCAGAGGACTTTCCTTCCCCACAAATCCACAAAGTCCATCTTTCTTCTCCAACATGAACCTTACCTTATCTCATCTTGCTTTTTTGCTGAGCCTATTAATACTACACATGGTCACTTAGTGTGCTCAGAATATATATTAAATTTCCAAAATAATTCCAGCCAAATAATAGTACTCATTAGCAGCAGGAGCATGCCTTAGGGGAGTCCATTTTTTTTGCTCTTGTTTTGGTTATTTACCTCAATTCCTTACTTCACGTCAGGTAGGCATGTCTGTATGGTACATGGTACAGTTTTTGAAAGTCTTTATTTCTATCTATTTTTGTCATGTGATGGGAATTTTCCTTCCATAAGTAGGTTAATCACTTGATACTCTATAATGTTTGGCTGATGGAGGGAGGAAGGAAGGAAGGAGCAAAAAAGAATAAAATTTCTGATTATCTCAAAAGAAGGATAAAATACTCACAATAATATATTTCCAGTTAAGAAAAAGAAAAGTGCAATGATGACACCAGAGGTGTGTTTGCATCTGTGTGTGTGTG
>NW_006921594.1:2592774-2596029 GCF_000298275.1 Orycteropus afer afer
TGCACATTAGAATAAACTGGAGAGCTTTTAAAAAATTCCTGGGCCTCATCTTAGATCACTTAAAATCAGATACTGGGTGGGACCTGGCATTCCTACTGTTTTAAAAGCTCCCTTAGGATTCGAATGCACAGCCAGGGTTGAGGGCACTGAATCGGAGTAAACCCTATTATAGAGTGTATTTAAATTTTAAGTGAGAGAGCTCCCCCTCCTTTTTTTTTTTTTTTTCAATTTTGAAGTCACTCACAAAACTCATGATAGATTCTGTGCATTCTTCAATTATGACCCAAACCGGAAATCAAAAGCACCTGAGACCACGCTGGGCTTGCGGGCTTAAGAGTCAGTGATCATACGCAGCCTTTCAAAGAGCGCGCGCCTTGATGTGCACTGACCCTCTTCCCACGGTGGCCATCTCTCCAGGTAAGCGGAGAACCAAGCCACTCCGCGTGGCGCGGGCCCTTCTGTAAGCTTGCTCTCTTTCTCTTTTTTTCTTCCTGTTTGAAACGGTTAAATGGAGGTAAAAATGTAATATTCATGTGATACATTGAAGCTCCCTAGACTGGAAATTTTTATTTCTTGGCCAAAAGCAAGAACAGTTTGCAGGCAAAACTGAAAATTGCCTACATTTTTAAATCCCTCTTTTATTTGGTTTCTTACTAGACCAAAGTGAAATGTGACCTGCAGCTTTGAGGGCTCTTCCAGAATTAATAATCTCCAGGTGTATTCAAAACCATTAATTGCCTCTGAAGGGAGCAAAAGGAAGCTTCCCAGGAATCCTGTGATTTGAAGGAGAGATCCTGAGCCCGTGTTTGCTGCTTCACTGTGAGTTCCTATGGCCAAGGTATTCATGTTGTGCTTAAACTATGAAGCTTGAAAGGACTAACTTGGGCAGAGAACTTTGTTGTGTTAGCATGAATGCACGGAAGGCCTTGTAAAGAAGGCTGTTTGAATTACATGTATGCTAAACAGTTTCAGAAGAACTCTTTCCACTTTGGGTTTTTGCACAATAAAACCTAAATTGCACTTTTGGCTACTGAGCTGAGTCTTTTAACTTGCTTTGTTCAAAAATAATAAATCCCCCTAATGATGGCTGTGCAACTCTCTTACACACTGACACAGCCTATTTCTTCAACCCCTATGTCATTAAAAGATGCAACTTACTTATTTATGATGATTAATAATAATGAAATATGTATGAAGAAATAAATTATACAAATGCTGCGTGGTACAGAATAGGGAGATTGCCAGGCCCTGATTACCTGCACCCCATCACAAACCACGGACAGCAAACACCCCTCGCCAGCTGATTAACCTCCAGGATTATAACTCAGGAAGCCGAATGGGAGAAAGTTTGAAAGGTATTTTGAAAGATTCAAATCTTTCTGAATTGTGAATTTGAACAAATCTACTCCCATCCCCTCACCACCAAGCTTTTCCTGTTTCCATCAGATCACATTGTGTAAGCACCTAGAGTGCCTGCCACCCATTTGTCAGTTTATCATTCTGTAGTGGTTTGTGTGTTGCTGCAACACTGGAAGCTATTTCATAAGTATTTCAAATACATCACGGTTACCCATGGCAGACAGGTTACAGCAGAGTTTCTGAATTAAGAACGACTGGAATAAAGGCTAAGGAAGATGAGGCAATCTACTTCCGTAGTGACACTGCCTCAGAAACCCAAGGAGGGGTCGCTATGGGTCGTTTCCAACTCGACGGCACATAACAACAACAACAGAATAAAATCTTGGAGATCTAGTTCCAAAAATTAGCCAGTACACACCCTGTGGATCACTATAGTGCTGACGTAGATCTGATACAGTGCTGGAAGATGAGCGTCAATCGAAAGGCACTCAAAAAATACACAGTGGCCACAACAATGGGTCACATAGACCAACGATCATGAAGATAATACAGGACAGGGTGAGTTCTGTTCTGTTTTACATAAGGTTGCTAAGAGTCTCAGCCGACTGGATGACAGCTAGTAAAGATGACAACAGAACACCTGAGTCAATGCTATTTGATGGGATGTGTTAAATGCTTTCCATCTCAGCTGACATGGAAATACCAGAGACCCTCCTGGTGCCCTTCCTGTACATCCTTAACTTCACACTTAGAAGGTGTGTGCTGAGGTTACATGAAGGAGCACACCTCCCAGTAAACAGTGCCGGTGGATGTGAGATGGGGTCAGGATGGTCATGAGGTAATTGGTGTTCAGAGATGCATCATCACGATAACATGCTTATTAATTCTTAATCGCTCGTTGTATATCTGCTTCCTCTGGTATGTTTGTTTATAGGAAAAGAAATTAAGACATAAACAAGCCTGTCTCCTAATTTCTACATTTGATAAAACAAAGGGATGCATTTTCTTCAAAATACAAATTATTACTTCTACAAAATATAAATAACCTCTTTGCTAAAGGTGAAATTCCAGAGACTTGTCACTGAAGTTCATAAAATGCTATGAGCTTTATTAAAAAGTATTATCTACTTTTCTCGGTTTAAAAAAAAGTATTATCTACTTTTCTCGGTTGTTCAGACAAAAACAACAGACCCATAAGAGAATGTAGTTTCCTTGTTTTCAGAAGATCTGGTTGAAATTGACTGGGGAGATTCCTCATTTGGGAAAGCTAATAGAATCCACCTGGAATAAAAATAAAAATATTGCTGCACTCTCTGATAGGATAATATGCTCACCCCATGGGATACCCTTGAGGACACCACACAACCATTTCTAACCATATTACTGGGTAAGCATGCCCTGCAGGCTCATTTCTGTTTTTAGCTATTTCCTAAGCTGTTTGTCAAATTAATCTTTTCATAGCCATTACACATACGCACAACAGATGTTCTTACAGACAAATTATGTGACACAGAGAGAAACATGACACTTTTAGGAGATAAATATTAAACTAAGGCAAAACAAATTATGGAGCTGATAATAGTTATAAACCAAAAACCAAACCCACTGCCATAGAGTCGATTATGACTCACAGAAACCCCCAATGGGTTTCCAAGGCAGTAAATCTTTATGGGAGTACATTGCCCCATCTTTCTTCCACAGAGAAGCTAGTGGGTTTGAACTGCTCACCTTCTGGTTAGTAGTAAAATGCTTTAGGCACTGTGCCACCAGAGCTCCTTGATAACTGCTAGAGTCATTTGCTGTTATAATGAAAGGCCCTGATTGTTTGGGTTCAGTTTTGTCAGAAATAATTCATAAAATATTTAGTAAATTTACTGTGCCAAACAAACAAAAAAA
>NW_006921594.1:2596384-2601529 GCF_000298275.1 Orycteropus afer afer
TAATTGCTCAATTAATTGAATAAAACAAAAAATGAAAAATCATGCCATAAAGGGAGAAAAACATCAGATTCTTGTGTTGGCTGACTTGAAAATGGTTAGAAGTACCTCCCTCTTGTCTGCTAAGTCAAATGTCTGGATCATTGGGCACCTACTTTTATTATATGCTTTTTCTCTTGGATTTATTAATTGTGCATGGTGCTTTTTAATTGAATGCTAAGCACTTTGTATAAAACATTTCAGGAGCTCCTGAAAAATTGTTTTCCTCAGATAGAAAGTTAGAATAGTTGTTGATCTCCTCAATCCATTTGGGAGTTGAACTGAGTCAAGGCCATTCGATGTTTTGGTAAGGTTCCCTCTATTTCTTGTATGCCTCAGACCCTGAGGTATAGCCCTCCAGGAATTTCAGCTGAGAGCATAGCAGTCTACATGGGCCTGTACACTTGCAGTGTGTGTGTGTGTGTGTGTGGGGGGGGTACTTACCTCTAATCTGTGTTTTTTTCCACTTTGTAGACTGCCAAATGCTCCCTCTGCTTTGTAGAAGATTTCTGTTTAACTACTTAACCTCTACACTATTTCAGAGTTTGACAAAAACCTTCAGAAAAGACTGCACGTGTGTCAGGATCAGTGCTCTGTCTTCTCACTAGAATCCTGGCTTCGTAGGTCTCTCCACCACTACAAGACCACAAAAATCTTCCCTGATTTTTGGTCCCCTAGAAGAGGCCCTTTTCCTAGAGAAGTCCAGGTTCTCAAATTTTTCCTGTATGCTCAGAATTATCAAATTCCCTCAGGGAAAAATTGGCCAACTAGCATTAACTCACCTGTCTTCCCTCTCTGGAATCTTGGCACTTCTGCCTTAGCAGTTCTCCAATGCCTTTAAACAAATGTGTTCTGTATTATATTAGGCTTGTTTTTGGCTGAAGTATTGGTCTGCTGGAAACTACTACTACATACACAGAAGTGGAAGTTTCCTGAGATATCATTTTTATTAGTTATTTTCTGCCATGTAACAAATTACATGAAAACTTAGTGACTTAAAACAATAATGACATTTACGACCTCATAGTTTGTGTGTTGGGAGTTCTGTGTGTCAGGAGCAGAAGATCTGGGTGGCTCCAGCTCAGGGTCTCTCATGAAGTTGCAGTCAAGGTGTTGGCAGGGGCTGGGGAATGGGCTTCCATGATGGCTCACTCCCATGACTAGCAAGCAGGTGCTGGCTGTTTTCGAAAAGCTTTTATTCATTTTGATGTAGAGCTGCCTGGGTGTCCTCATGAGATGGCAGATGATTTCTCCCAGAACACGTATTGAAAGAAAGAACAAAATTGAAGTGGCAATGTCTTTAATACTCAGCCTTTGATGTGACACTCATTTCTGTAATATCCTATATCTTATCATAAGTCAGTTCTATTAAATGTGGAAGGAGCTACACTGTTGTTGTTGTTAAGTACCATCAAGTTGGCTCTGACTCATAGTGACCCTTTGTACAGCAGAATGAAACACTCCCTGGTCCTGTGCCAGCCTTAAGATCCTTGCTATACCTGAGCCCATCATTGCAGCCACTATGTCAATCCACCTTATTGAGGGCCTTCCCCTTTTCCATTGACCTTCACTTTACCATGCATGATACTCTTCTCCAGAGAATGGTCTCTTCTTACAACATGACCAAAGTAAGTGAGACAAAGTCTGGCCATTCTCGCTTCCAAGGAGTGATCCGGCTGCACTTCCTCCAGGACAGATTTGTTAGTTCTTTTAGCAGTCCATGGTACTTTCACTATTCTTTACGAACACAAGTCACAAATATCAACTCTTCTTCGGTCTTCTTGTTCATTTTCCAGCTCTCACATGCATATGAGGTGATCAAAAATACCATGGCTTGAGTTAGGTGTACCTTAGTCTTCAAGGAGATATTTTTGCTCTTCAGCACTTTAAAGAGGTCTTTTGCAGCAGAATTGTCTAATGCAATACATCATCTGATGTCTTGACTGCTGTCTCCATTGGTATTGATTGTAGAACCAAGTATATGAAGTCTTTGACAACTTCAATCTTTTGTCCACTTATTATGTTGCTGTTTATTGGTCCAGTTGTGAGGATTTTTGTTTTTTTATATTGAAGTGTAATCCATACTGCAGACTGTAGTCTTCAACCTTCATCAGTAAGCACATCAAGTCATCCTCACTTTCAGCAAGCAAAATTGTGTCATCTGTATATCACAGGTTGTTACCGAGTCTTCCTCTAATCCTGATGCTGCATTCTTGTTTATATAGTACAAATTCTTGGATTATTGGCTCAGCATATAGATTGAATAAGTATGGTGAGAGGATACAACTCTGACACACTTCCTTCCTGATTTTAAGCCATGCAGTGTCCCCTTGTTCTGTTCAAATGACAGCTTCCTGGTCTATGTACAAGTTCCTCATGAGCACAGTCAAGTGTTCTGGAATTCCCATTCTTCTCAATGTCATCCACAATTTGTTATGATCCACACAATCAAATGCCTTTGCATAGTCAATAAAACACAACTAAAATATTTCTGGTATTCTTTGCTTTCAGCCAAGATCTATCTGAAATCAGCAATGAAATCTCTTATTCTGCGTCCTCTTCTGAATCCAGCTTGCATTTCTGGAAATTCTGTCAATATACCGCTGCAACCATTTTTGAATTATCTTCAGTAAGATTTTACTTACGTGTTATATTAATGATATTGCTCGATAATTTCCACATTCTGTGGGATCACCTTTCTTTGGAATGGGTACAGATATGGATCTTTTCCAGTCAGTTGGCCAAATAGCTATCTTCCAAATGTCTTGGCATAACCAAGTGAGTGCCTCCAGCAGGGCATCCGTTTGTTGAAACATCTCAATGGGTACTCCATCAATTCCTGGAGCTTTGTTCTTTGCCAATTCCTTCAGTACAGCTTCAATTTCTTCCTTCAATACCATTGGTTCTTGAGCATATGCCACCTCCTGAAATGGATGAAGATCAACCAGTTCTTTTTGGTACAGTGACTCTGTGTATTCCTTCCATCTTTTTTTTATGCATCCTGCATCATTCAATATTTCATAGAATATAGAATCTTTCAATATTGCAACTCAAGGCTTAATTTTTTTCCTCTATTCTTTAAGCTTGAGAAATATCGAACATGTTTTTCTCTTTTTAACTTCAGGTCTTTGCACATTTCATTATAGTAATTGGCTTTGTCTGCTCAAGCTACTCTTTGAAATCTTCTGTTCAGCTCTTTTATCTTGCCATTTCTTCCATTTGCTTTAGCTACTCTTTGCTCTAGGGCAAGTTTCAGAGTCTCTTCTGACATCCATTTTGGTCTTTCTTTCTTCCTCTTATTTTTAATGACCTCTTGCTTTCTTCATGGATGATGCACTTGATGTCATTCCACAATTCTGGTTTTCGGTCACTGGTGTTCAATGCATCAAATCTATTCATTAGATGGTCTCTAAATTCAGGAGGGATATATTCAAGATCATATTTTGGCTCTTGTGGACTTGCTTTAATTGTCTTCAACTTCAAATCGAACTTACATATGAGCAGTTGATGGTCTGTTCCACAATCAGCTCCTGGTCTTGTTTTGGCTGAAGATATTGAGCTTTTCCGTTGCCTCTTGCCACAGATGTAGTCAATCTGATTCCTGTGTACTCTGTCTGGCGAAGTCCACATGTATAGCTGCTGTTTGTGTTGTTGAAAAAAGGTATTTGCAATGAGTCAGTAGTTGGTCTTGCAAAACTCTATCATGCGATCTCCAGTGTTATTTCTGTCACCAAGGGCTAATTTTCCAACTAGTAGGATCTTCTTTGTTTCCAACTTATGCATTCCAATCGCCAGTGATAAGCAACACATCTTGATTGAATGTTCGGTCAATTTCAAACAGCAGAAGTTGATAAAAATCTTCAATTTCCTCATCTTTTGCTTTGGTGGTTGGTTCATAAATTTGAATAAAGTCATATGAACTGGTCTTCCTTGTATGCATATGGATATTATCCTATAACTGACAGCATGTACTTCAGGACAGATCTTGAAACACCTCTTGTGATGATGAATGCCATGCCATTCCTTTTCAATTTGTCATTCCTGGCATAGTAGATCATATGGTTGTCTGATTCAAAATGGCCAAAACTGGTTCATTTCAGCTCAGTAATGCCTAGGATATCAGTCTTTATGCTTTCCATTTTATTTTGGGAACTTCCAATTTTCCTAGATTCATACTTCATACATTCCATATTCTGATTATTTATGGATGTTTCAAGCTGTTTCTCCTCAATTTGAGTCATGCCACGTCAGCACATGGAGGTCCTGAAAGACTTACTTTATCCATATCATTAAGATTGGTTCTACTCTGATGAGGCAGCCCTTTCCCAGTTCTATTCTGAGTGCCTTCTGACCCAAGGGGCTTGCACTGTGTCAGACAATGTTTCCAAGTTATTCATAAAGTTGCCTAGTAATGTATCAGACAATGTTTCTCTGCAATTCATAAGGTTTCCCCTGCCAGTATCTGAGAAGTGGATGGCCTCCTCCTTCTTCTAGGCAGTCTTAGTCTGTAAGCTGTGTTGAAACCTGTGCACTGTGTGCAACTCTGCTGTTGTTTGAAACACCAGTGGCACAGCCTCAAGCCTCACAGCAACATACAGGCCCTACAGGATGACAAACTGACAGACAAGTTTGCCTCCCTTAGCTGCTGGAAACCTCTGCACCTTCCCCTTACCTAATTCCTACCTGGAACCTATCACCTTGTGGTCTCTGGCTGCTCCCCCCCTTTCCTGGCTCTAGGGGGCTTGGGGTCTAGCCTTGCCTCCCACTCCTTTACTTGGGAATCCTGCCGCTTCTGAGGTCCCTGGGCCCTTCCAGTGTACATGGACATTTTTAAACTCATATATATTCTTAAGTAGAAATACCATCTTCCTACCTTGTCCATGGTCATAGGAATAGTTCCATTAATTTTTTTTTTAACACATATAAAATATTTCAAACAGAAGCAAAGACTAGTACACTGAAACCTCATGTATCCATAACTTAGTTTCAAAAACTATAAACTAATGGCTAATATTGCAGCAGTATATTGACAGAGAACTTCCAGAGGTTCAAGCCGGATTCAGAAGAGGATGTGGAACAAGGGATATCATAGCTGTTGTCAGATGGATC
>NW_006921594.1:2606985-2610190 GCF_000298275.1 Orycteropus afer afer
TTCAGTTTTGCCAGCACCAATTCTTGAAGAGACTGTCTCTCCCCTTGAGTAGGTTACAGCCCTTTGTCAAAGATCAGCTGTCCAAAAGTGGATGGATCTATTTCTGGACTCTCACTTCTGTTCCACTAGTATATGTTTATTGCTGTACCAATACCAAGCTGTTTTGACTACTGTGGTTGTATAGTAGGTTTTGAGATCTGCAAGTGTGAACTCCTACTTCATTTTTCTTATTCAGTAGTGCTTTGCTTATCATGGTCTCTTTCCTTTCCATATAAAATTAGTGATTGATTTTTCCATATTCTTGAAGAACGTTGATGGAATTTGGATTGAGACTGCATTGAATCTATAGATTGCTTTGGGTAGTATTGAATTTTTCACAATGTTCAATTTTCCTATCCATGAGCATGAGATCTTCATCCTTTTATGTATGTTTCTTATAGTTTCTTATGGTATTTTGTAGTTTTCTTTGTGTAGGGCTTTTGTGTCCCTGGTAAGATTTATTCCTAAGTATTTTATCTTTTTGGTAGTTATTGTAAATAGTGTTGCTTTCCTTATTTCCTTTTCAAAGATCTCTTTGCTGGTGTACAAGAATCCAACTAATTTTTGTATGTTGATCTTGTATCCTGCCACTTTACTGAAACTTTCAATTAGTTCCAGTAATTTTCTTACTGAGTCTCTCAGATTTTCTCTGTACAGGATTACGTCATCTGCACATAGAGATAGTTTTACTTTTTCTTTGCCAATTTGGAAGTGTTTTATTTCTCTTTCTTGACTTATTGCCCTGGCTAGGACTTCCAATATAATGTTTAATAGAAGTGGAGCTAGAGGGCATCCTTGTCTGGTTCTCATTAAAGGGGAATGCTTTGAGTCTCTCTCCATTGAGAATAATGTTGGCTGTTGGTTTTGCATATATGCCCTTTATTATGTTGATGAATTTCCCTTTCTACTCCTATTTTGTTGAGAGTTTTTATCAGGAATGGGTGTTGAATTTTATCAAATGCCTTTTCTGCATCAATTGATATGATCATATAGTTCTTTTCCTTTGCCTTATTATGTAGTGGATTACATTTATTGTTTTTCTAATATTGATCCATCCTTTCATACTTGGTATGAATCTCATTGGCCACAGTGTATTATTATTTTTTTATATAGTGTTGGATTCTATTGGTGAGGATTTTGATAGAGATTTTTGCATCTATATTCATGGGGGTTTTTGGTCTGTACTTTTCCTTTTTAGTGACATCTTTGCCTGCTTTTGGTATCAGGGTTATGCTTTCTTCATGGAATGAATGTGGGAGTATGTTGTCCTTTTCTGTGTTCTGGAACAGCTTAAGCAGAACAGGTATCACCTCTGCTCTGAACGTTTGATAGAAGTCTCCAGTGAAGCCATCTGTGCCAGGACTTTTTCTTATGTGTGGAGAGGTTATATATATATATATTTATATTTTATGACTGGCTCAATTTCTTCATTTGTTATGGATCTGTTCAAATGTTCTATCTCAGCCTCTGCTAGTTTACAGTTAGTTTTAAATACATAACAAATACTTAATTTTCTATAATAACTACTCTTACTAAACCAAAATAAATGGCTGCTATGTAAATGTTTAGTGTTAGTTAAAAGAAATGAAGGGCTATTCTACAAGAAAAGCGCTATAATTAATCTTCTCTTTAACAAAAGTTAAATTAATAACCATAATTAATACACATCACATTTTGTCTGCTTCATTATAAAAATGGACTCCCATATCCTCTTGTTGTTTTTAATGAAGTGAACTAAGGACTCCCCCAGAGGATGAATCTGCCCCGTGTGCTTTTACATAATAATAAAAAAATGGAAAACTTCACCATAGAGAGCACTTTTAAAATATGTATTAGCAGCACTCTCAAAATGTTCTGAAAATCACTACAGGAGCATTTCCTTCGAGTTCCTGTGCATAAATTACTTTGCATATTCTCCAAATATCAGAGGAAAAGATGTCAGCAAATAGCTTCCCAAATACAAGATATTTTTGTAGTTAAATATTTCGTTTCTGCATGAGTGGTCATGAAAATCTACGGATTTACCAGGCATTTGCAGTCTACGTGGCACAATAATTGGTATGTAAAACTGAACATTATCTCATTCAGATAAAAGAGATGAGAGTAATATGAGAATTATCAACAAGTTTAAAACATTTTATGTTCATTTTTATTTCATCCAGAAGAACTATAGAGTAAATGTCTCTAATATAAATTTTTTTTTAATGTGAGATTGTGAACTGAGGAAGGTAGGACTATGTTTCATTATAAGCATCAATAAATGTTAATATGATCATGCATATTTTTAAAAGTGTCCGATTTTGTGAGTATGCTTCTTTGGGGATATGATTCATATTCAAAACTTCCCTCTTTTTTTTTTTGCCCTGGGTTGTTATATTTTTAGTTATTACTATTTAACCAACATTTATGTTGTGTTCAGGAGCCCTGGTGGGGCAGTGGTTAAGGCATTTGTCTGCTAATCAAAAGGTTAGTTGTTTGAACCCACCAGCTCCTCCATGAAGGAAGATGAGGCAGCCTGCTTCCGTAAAGATTTACAGTTTTGGAGACCCAATGGGGCCGTTTTATTCTGTCTTACAGGGTCACTATAAGTTGGAATTGACTCAAGGCTCCTGGGTTTGGTTTTGTGGTTTTACACTGTGCTCACTATGCAGTAGGTAATTCACATATGTTAAGTCATTTTTTGGCATGTCAGGGCAATTCTGTAAGCTAGGGGCTCTCATCTTCTGTTTATAGAGGGAGAAACTGGGAACCAGCCTTATTTTAGCACATGACTAGTAAATGGTGTATTGGGGTGTAAATCCCAGGAGCCAACCTCCAGAGCTGTGGCCCAACTACATACACTGCTACCCTGCAATGATGACTTCAATGAAGTGTAATTAGTTGCCTGCCTTAAAATTCATCATTCCATACGTGTTTGTGATCCTTGCCAATAACTGTACCATGATACCCATTCTACCCTCGAGACACAAGAAGGAACAGGATATCTTTGAAATGATCAGAAGCTGAATCTTCAGTTTCAAGAGCAGTTATTCCTACTGCTGGGCAGCCAGAGAGCCTGCCTGGCAGGTATACAGCTTCCTGTAGAGAAACTAGAAAGTTTCAAGCCTGCCTAGTGCACAGGCATCATAAGATACCACAGCACAAACAGAGCAAAGCTCTGTTTCCT
>NW_006921594.1:2610290-2614835 GCF_000298275.1 Orycteropus afer afer
CACAGTGTATTATTATTTTTTTATATAGTGTTGGATTCTATTGGTGAGGATTTTGATAGAGATTTTTGCATCTATATTCATGGGGGTTTTTGGTCTGTACTTTTCCTTTTTAGTGACATCTTTGCCTGCTTTTGGTATCAGGGTTATGCTTTCTTCATGGAATGAATGTGGGAGTATGTTGTCCTTTTCTGTGTTCTGGAACAGCTTAAGCAGAACAGGTATCACCTCTGCTCTGAACGTTTGATAGAAGTCTCCAGTGAAGCCATCTGTGCCAGGACTTTTTCTTATGTGTGGAGAGGTTATATATATATATATTTATATTTTATGACTGGCTCAATTTCTTCATTTGTTATGGATCTGTTCAAATGTTCTATCTCAGCCTCTGCTAGTTTACAGTTAGTTTTAAATACATAACAAATACTTAATTTTCTATAATAACTACTCTTACTAAACCAAAATAAATGGCTGCTATGTAAATGTTTAGTGTTAGTTAAAAGAAATGAAGGGCTATTCTACAAGAAAAGCGCTATAATTAATCTTCTCTTTAACAAAAGTTAAATTAATAACCATAATTAATACACATCACATTTTGTCTGCTTCATTATAAAAATGGACTCCCATATCCTCTTGTTGTTTTTAATGAAGTGAACTAAGGACTCCCCCAGAGGATGAATCTGCCCCGTGTGCTTTTACATAATAATAAAAAAATGGAAAACTTCACCATAGAGAGCACTTTTAAAATATGTATTAGCAGCACTCTCAAAATGTTCTGAAAATCACTACAGGAGCATTTCCTTCGAGTTCCTGTGCATAAATTACTTTGCATATTCTCCAAATATCAGAGGAAAAGATGTCAGCAAATAGCTTCCCAAATACAAGATATTTTTGTAGTTAAATATTTCGTTTCTGCATGAGTGGTCATGAAAATCTACGGATTTACCAGGCATTTGCAGTCTACGTGGCACAATAATTGGTATGTAAAACTGAACATTATCTCATTCAGATAAAAGAGATGAGAGTAATATGAGAATTATCAACAAGTTTAAAACATTTTATGTTCATTTTTATTTCATCCAGAAGAACTATAGAGTAAATGTCTCTAATATAAATTTTTTTTTAATGTGAGATTGTGAACTGAGGAAGGTAGGACTATGTTTCATTATAAGCATCAATAAATGTTAATATGATCATGCATATTTTTAAAAGTGTCCGATTTTGTGAGTATGCTTCTTTGGGGATATGATTCATATTCAAAACTTCCCTCTTTTTTTTTTTGCCCTGGGTTGTTATATTTTTAGTTATTACTATTTAACCAACATTTATGTTGTGTTCAGGAGCCCTGGTGGGGCAGTGGTTAAGGCATTTGTCTGCTAATCAAAAGGTTAGTTGTTTGAACCCACCAGCTCCTCCATGAAGGAAGATGAGGCAGCCTGCTTCCGTAAAGATTTACAGTTTTGGAGACCCAATGGGGCCGTTTTATTCTGTCTTACAGGGTCACTATAAGTTGGAATTGACTCAAGGCTCCTGGGTTTGGTTTTGTGGTTTTACACTGTGCTCACTATGCAGTAGGTAATTCACATATGTTAAGTCATTTTTTGGCATGTCAGGGCAATTCTGTAAGCTAGGGGCTCTCATCTTCTGTTTATAGAGGGAGAAACTGGGAACCAGCCTTATTTTAGCACATGACTAGTAAATGGTGTATTGGGGTGTAAATCCCAGGAGCCAACCTCCAGAGCTGTGGCCCAACTACATACACTGCTACCCTGCAATGATGACTTCAATGAAGTGTAATTAGTTGCCTGCCTTAAAATTCATCATTCCATACGTGTTTGTGATCCTTGCCAATAACTGTACCATGATACCCATTCTACCCTCGAGACACAAGAAGGAACAGGATATCTTTGAAATGATCAGAAGCTGAATCTTCAGTTTCAAGAGCAGTTATTCCTACTGCTGGGCAGCCAGAGAGCCTGCCTGGCAGGTATACAGCTTCCTGTAGAGAAACTAGAAAGTTTCAAGCCTGCCTAGTGCACAGGCATCATAAGATACCACAGCACAAACAGAGCAAAGCTCTGTTTCCTCTTTTTTCACCCAAGGAATGCTAGTTTCCCCTAGAAGGGGGCCACAGCTAAAAAAAATTATACTTCACTCCCACCCAAAGCTTTCTATGTTGATGATCCTATAAATAGGAGCAGGTTGTAGTCCTATTTTCTTTTTATAGAGGGAAAAATTGAGACAAGGTGAGATCTTATTACAGAAAGGTTACTCAGTAAATTGGCAAGGGATGTTTTCAGCAACCTATAAAGCATTTGAAATGAGAAGTAAAGTTGCCTAGAGTCCCTGTTGTATCCTGAAAGCATGTAAAGTCAGGCTCTTTCTTATTTATATTTGTGAATGTTTGTATCTACTTAGCAGGAGTCAATTTGATTTCACCAGGATTTTCCTTAGGAGTTAAAAGTGGAGGATTAAAAATATAAATAAAAATATTGCCATCAAGTTGATTCTGGCTCATGGTGACCCCATAGGATAGGTAGAACTACCACAAAGACTCCCAAGGCTGCAATCTTCATGGAAGCAGGCTGTCCCATCTATCTCCTGTTCTCCGCAGCCAAGCACTTACCTACTGCACTACCAGGGCTTCTCCAAAAGTGGAGGTTACATGGTGTGATTTCTAAGTACTAGGAATATTCACTCTATCCCCTGCAAAGTTCCCTCCCTAGTTTTCTGACGTTTATAATTTGAGTTTCTGTCCCTGAAAAGTCATGTTTATGCCTGGGGGTAGAAGCAATATGTGAAGGGAGATGTACTGTAGTAATACTGTAAACCTTCTTAATAATTTATCCTTGCATAAATGCTCTTGAAAGTTGATTTTGAAAGGTGAGAACTAAGGAAGCAGGAGGTAAGTAGGAACCCAAAGGGAAATTTTCTCAGAAGAGAGACAGCAGTAAACTGAGAGATACTCCAGAAGGCATCATCTATGGACCCAAAGAGACTCTGCCTCATTTATGTTTTATAAAACAATTATTTATTGAGAAAGAGTGGTCACAGTGAACTACATAAACCATTTAGTATAGTAGTATTAGATTATTAAAGGCAAAAATGTAGTATCTGTCATTGCTTGAACAATTTCTCTTAGAAAGATCAGCACAAGGCTGGTCCCCATGAGGTGAAGGTTAAAGATGTCCCAGAGGTCCAAACTACCATGCCACTCCATCATTTCGGACATTAACTCCTCCTCCCAGTAATCTCCCCCATCTTAGGGTTCGGTATTTCGCTGTAATGCTTCACAGAACTCACAGACACCCAAGGGATCTTCTCAAGTAGTGTTGGTAGAGGCTGGGAGACTGGCAAGTCTCAGGTCTGTGAATGGGTCTGGAGGATCCTCCCAATTCTTGGGGTTTGATGAACCTTGATCAACAGATCAGATGACGGCTGCTGTCCCAAATCCAGGGGTGAGAAGAGAATAAGCCAAAACACAGAACCAGAGCAAGAGGAGGGCTAACTTTCCCAGGAGATTTGTAGGTATAACCTCAAGGAAGCTAAGGGTGGTGATTTGAGTTATACCCTTCGGCAAGGCAGGCCTCAAGATACATTTCACCTGTGTTGCTCTGACAGAAATAACCCAAGTGGATGGCTTTAACAATCAGCAGCTACTCAGTTGCTAAAGGCAAATCCCACCACAAAGCAGATTGCCAGTCATTATAGGGAATGTCTACTACCAGCTGCCCAGCCAAGTTGACACCTGACCTTAACTACCACACCACCCCAAATAGGCATGGATAATAGGATTTAGAATACATCACTGAATGGAGGACAATGGCTACAAGGGCCACATCAAGCAATTCACTGCAATCATAAAAACTACAGCCAAAACCCACTGCCATCAAACTGATTCTGGTTCATAGTGACCCTATGGGACAAAGTAGAACTGCCCCACAGGTTTCTAAGGCTGTAAATCTTTACAGAAACACTCTGCCTCATCTTTCTCCTATGGCATGGCTGGTGGTTCAAACCACTAACCTCTTGGTTAGCAGCTGAGCATTTTAACCACTGCTCCACCAGAGCTCTTTATTCAAGACTATAGATATGCTTATATAGTTCAATTCAGGTACAAATCAAACTCCCAGCATATGCTTCTCAAATGGATTGAACAAGCTGCTCTGAGCATTGTCAAGATACAAAGCAAGGCAGGTGTTAACTGAAAGAGAACATGAGCCCCAAAGTGTTACCATTTCTAAAATACAAAATACCACTAAGAGCAAGACTTGAGTCCTAGGTAGGCTTTGCTTCAGGAAGAGAGTCTAGATGTGGGATGAAATGGTCTGCACAGATTTTACTTTTTGAAATGATAACATAGATGTGGTATATACCCAATAAAAGGAGTCTTGGATTTGGAATTTATTTCAGTTACCTGTTGTTGGTGTTGTTGTTGTTATGTGCCGTGGAGTCAGACCTGACTCATAGCGATCCCTCTTTTGGTTTCTGAGGCAATATCACTATGGAAGTAGATTGCCCAACCTTCCTTCTGAGGAGTGGCTGGTGGGC
>NW_006921594.1:2615970-2617734 GCF_000298275.1 Orycteropus afer afer
ACTCATAGCGACCCCTCCTTGGGTTTCCAAGGCAGTATCACTACGGAAGTAGGATTGCCCAACCTTCCTTCTGAGGAGTGACTGGTGGGTTTGAACCGCCAGTCTTCTGGTTAGCAGTCAAGTGCCTTAGGCACTATGCTACCAGAGCTCCCATCTTTTCTATTTAGACTTCCTAATATTTCAGTATTATTTATTTGTCCTTCCAAGTAATTCAAAGATATGAGGCAGCAGATGAGAAAAATCTTTCTGTAATACATTTCAAACACTAAAACCACATAGGCACTGGACACTATGGTTTTACCACCATTATCCAATCTAGTTTATTCTGCCTTCTTGTGGAATAAGATGCTTACCGGGTAAAAGTGGCGTAACTTCCAGATCTTGAGGCAGTCTAGGACACTCATGAAAGCAGCAGTCAAGAAATCAAATGTCATAGTGCATGGGACACAGACCGCTGCAAAAGACTGCTTTAAAGTGTTGAAGAACAAAGATGTCACTTTGAAGTGTAAGATGTGCCTAACCCAAGCCATCATATTTTCAATCACCTCAAATGCATGTGAAAGCTGGACAATGAATAAGGAAGACCAAAGACGAGTTGATGCCTTTGAATTGAGGTGTTAGCGAAACTACCGAAAATACCACGGACTGCCATAAGAACCCACCAGCCACTCCTTGGAAGGAAGACTGGGCGATCTACTTCCATAGTGATACCACTTCGGAAACCCAAGGAGGAGTTGCTACGAGTCAGATCTGATTTGATGGAAGTGAGTTTGATTTGGCTACAAGAATGAACAAATCTATCCTGGAAGAAGTGCAGCCAGAATGTTCCTTAGAAGCAAGAATGGCCACACTTCATCTGACCTGTTTTGGTCATGTTGTCAGAGGGACCAGTCCCTTGATAAGGATATCATGATTGATAAAGTGGAGAGTCAGAGAAGAAGGGGAAGAACCTCAATAAGATAGACTGACACAGTGGCTGTAGTGATGGACTCAAGCATTGCAATGATTGTGAGGATGGCACATGACTGGACAGTGTTTTGTTCTGTTGTTACATAGGATCGTTATGAGTTAGAATTGACTTGCAGCACCTAACAACAACAGGATTGGTATAAATGATTTCAGGTCCTTTAATTCCCTTGCTCTGTGATTGGTTTTGATAACCTACATTTAAGTAAATCCATACATGGTTTTCTCCAAGAAATTGAGATATAACCAGGGAAAGGAAAAGAAGCATGACCCTATTAATCTCCTTTATGGCTTAATCAAGTTCAAGTTTAAGATGCAACCAAAAGCATCCTAACAACATAGCATAATCCAAGAAACCAAGAATCATAAAAAATGATTTTCAATATTTTGCTTTCTTAACTTGCCTTTTTTATTTCTGAAATAATTAAGGAAAATAACAGAATGAGTATATATTTAAAATAAAAGACAATGGAAACTGATGAGGTACCTCTTACCAAACAAAAAGGCTTACATATCAAAGTATTTAGTAAACTAATATTTCTCTTTTTGAGGAAACTTTGGAAGATTATGCAGCAACAGAAAGTAACCCTCCATTCCCTTAAAGTTCATTCTGAATTTATGGTTCCTTACATTGGGTGTACACTACACCAAGTCTGTCATTCTTATGTATTTTGATGTACACAAGATTTGGCAAAAAGGACAAATGCCTTCTGGTCAATTTACCCTTATTATTCTTGTGGCTATGAACCCTTGTGGCACAATGTTTAAGCACTCAGCTGCTAATCAAAATGTTAGTGA
>NW_006921594.1:2617834-2629904 GCF_000298275.1 Orycteropus afer afer
ATAGGCAGTTCTACCCTGTCCTATAGTGTTGCTTTGGTGACTTGAGATTGACTTACCAGCACATTACAACGTTGTCTTGGTTATTTACCACTGAGAAAATTGTGATTCATGGAATCCCTATGTATAAAGAGTCAAACTGCTGCATAGAGTTTTCAAGGCTATGACTTTTTGGAAGCAAATCACCATGCCAGTCTGCCAAGGCACCTTTGGGTAAGTTCGCACTGCATACGTTTCAGCTGGTAGTTGACATAATCAGATAAGCCCTTGCACCCAAGGCAATAGATCCTTTGAGTTCAAATTTAATATATGATTATTGGCTTTTATATTCTAAAGCCATATCTTTATAACATTTCCCTCTTTTACATATTGGAATTTTCAAGTTAAATTCTCACCATTGAAAAGATCTCCAGATAGCCCAGAAGCAGTTTCCACATTACAGGAAGGATTAGGCAAATCATAGGTACCAGGACAGTGTGTGCCCTCTAAGTTCAAGGGACACATCTGTCTAGAGAATTGAATAGGAGAAAGAAGATGTAGTGTTGGACCACAGATCCAAAGATCCAGTAAAACTAGGATAAACAAACATGCATTCCAGGGTAGATCCTGCTGAATTCCTTCATAAGCCAAGGGATTATTGAATTACAAGCATTAATTATTTGCTTACAGATGCTGAAGGATTAGTTGGGATAGTTACATAAAAAAGATTGCTTTATATCTGGAATAAGAGTATTCTCAAGAATTTAAGAGCTGGTTGTGAGGAACTGAAGACTAGCACCAGGATTTCTTGGCCTAGAATTCAATGTGTAAAGAACTTTGTTAATAAAGATGACAGGCCCAAGAGTTTTACAAACTGACCATTTGCTGATAGTCCGGTTGGCCTCCAGTAGTTAGGTTCCAATCTCAGAGACCAGCAGAAAAACAAATGAACATTATTTCAAAGCATCTCAGTCTTGTATTTTAGGATGATGACAATTTCTTTTATTTGCCATTTCAAATAATATCTACAAAGTACATAAAACACTTCCTGGCATACAGCAGATGGTCATTAATATGAGCGAGCATTATTTTCATTATACAACAGTAATGTATTGGAAAAGATGTGTGGGATTTGAGTTAATTGTAATTTTTTTAAACAAGATTTTAAATAAAAATGTAACTCCATTACTCTATTTTTATCTCCAGATTCATCTTAAACTTCTATTACTTTATATATAATTTGTTGGTTCTTTTCTTAAATGTGTGTGAAATTTCATAACATATTTTAAAATAGTAGTTAACTATACAACTATGATGCTAATATATATTCAAAATGGTCGTTTGTATATGGGTTATGTGGCAAGTTAAGATTTTCTTTCTTCTTGCCATTTTCTTTCTTTGACCTTCCCACCTTTGATAAATCATTAAAGAGACAGTCACATGGGCTTACCCAGAGATTATGCTGGGAGGTAGACAATATTAGCAAGAACATTCCAATTGTCTTACAGTTATTTCTCTTTAAGAATTGAAAAGACTAAAACCTTCTCCTACAATGAATAGTTAAAGTCTACTGCAGCACTTCCAATATGGAACCACGAATAATGTTTAAGACTTTGCTATAAACCATATACCTGGAGTACTGGGGAGGGCAGAGGATCAGAGAAGACTAAGTGCAATATGGGTGTGCTAGTTAAGGTTGTGTGTCAACTTGGCTGGGACGTGATTTTGAGTGGCTTGGCAGCTGGGTTTAGATTGGATGTGGTATAATTACCTCCATGGTGGAATCTCCTATGAGCAGCTAATTAGTTGAAGGGGAGTTGACTTGAGGGTGTGGCCTGCTTCCAGTATATTTGGAGAAGCTTTGGGAAAGGTCTCTAGCTTTTTGCTTATTTTGGATCCTGAATTTGGCTCATCATCATCTCCAGTTCCTGGACTTGAACATGGTAGCGGCCTGCCATGTTGCTTGCTGATCTTCAGACTGTTGCCTGTGAACCAACGATTTGCTGACTGCTATCCTGCCTGCCAATCTGCAGATGCGTGAGTTAGAAGAAGCCTCCAGCTTGTTCCAGTGGGCCTGGAAGGCAGAGTTGAAACACAAGATCAAGGGTCTTCCACCCAACTCCTAGAGCTGGTGCTCTAAACTTGGACTTCTAGCCTCCTAAACTGTAAGATAATAAATTTCTGTTTTCTACAGCCAGCCACTTGTGGTATTTCTGTTATAGCAATGCTAGACAACTAAGACAGTAGAGGAAAGCAAGGAGTAGAAGATAGACTGCAAAGAATGAGCTTCACCTTCAAGGTGCATATAGAACCACAAAGTGACTTGTAAGGACAAATAATGAACTGTTTTGTAATATTCACTGTACTGTGCATTCATGACAAGGGTATTTTGTTTTCATTGAGCTGTACCTGCACATCTTCCTAGTTATCTTGCACTTAACTAGACTTAAAAATCATAAAAAGTCATTGTTTCAAGGACTGAAATTAATTTTTATCAGTAATTATTATGATCCTAGAAATAAGAACTCAGTCAATTTTTCAATGTAACAATTGCGCGTTTTTCCTATTGATGTTGTTGTTGTTGTCATGTGCCATCAAGTCGGACCAGACTCAGAGCGACCCCTTCTTGAGTTTCCGAGGCAGTATCACTGCGGAAGTAGATTGCCCCATCTTCCTTCCAAGGAGTGGCTGATGGGTTTGAACTGCTAGCCTTCTGTTTAGCAGTCAAGTGCCTTAGGCATTACGCTACCAGAGCTTCCTTTCCTATTGATAGGGCTACATTTTACAAATGTTGCCTGGCAAGTATAATTTATTAGATGTATCAAATGATTATTTGCAAAATAACAATACTTGTCTCTTCTTGCAAATAATGCTCGCAGAGATATCTCCCAAAATCGAATGATTCACTTCTGCTTTTCATTGAATATGGCAACTACGAGAGTATCTTGGACAGCTATTCCATGTACTGTATCTATTCTACAAAAGCAAAATTGTGAGGGAGACAATTTACCAGCATCAAACACTGTCCCTTTCCTCTTCACTGTCCTTGTAGTCTGTGGCATTCACCATATAATGGTTATACCGTAAAGATTCCACTAGATTGCAATTCATTTGCCCTGCTAGCAAGAGCATTAAAAAAATAATAATAACAATTCCCAACAATACATTAACAGCATGAAAACAATTTCTGAAAGAAGAATTAGATTAGATATGAAGCAATAGAGGAAGAGCTGGAGATTGGGAATTACACTTATCAAGTTGCATGTGAAGAAATGTCATCGTGAGATCTCTTAGGAGCCAGTTCTAGCTAGGTGATGCCCTGTGCCTAGGATTTGTCAGGTTACAGCACAGTTTTTGGATTCAAAGAAATAAGTGCTCATTTATCTTGTAAAATAGGTCCCAAGATGGACCAATTTTTTTTTTTTGGTTAATGTTTATCTTTCTCTCGACATAATACCACTAAGTGGATTTTTTTCCCAAATAAAAGCTAATGCTGAGTTGATCTACTCTCTCTTCCTCTTTGTGTGTTCAACTTACTTCTGAGCTCATAAATAGGCTTCATCTTTTTCCTGGGCTTTTCACAAACTTATCGGTGAATACAACGCGAGCCATAATTAAGATTTGCATCCAGGGTACCTCAATAACTCAGATAATTGAAATCTACTTGTAAACTATAACCCATATGCTCTGCCTTTTCCTTTGATCCTGTTCTTCTTGTTGTTGTTGTTATGTGGCATCGAGTCGGACCCGACTCATAGCGACCCCTCTTTGGGCTGCCGAGGCAGTATCACTATGGAAGTAGATTGCCTAACCTTGCTTCCTATCCTGTTCTTAGAATTTGCTAAAAAGTAATAATGTCAGTTTCATCTCCTCATTGTCTTCTTTGTTGTAAGAGCTCTAATAAGCAGTGAAACTATCTAAAAGACAAAAAGTGGAAGAGAAGAAGAAAATCTGGAAATACTTAGAAAAAATGAACCTTTAAACATCAACAATTTTCTCTAATTAAAGTTTTTCCTCCTAGACAAGGGCTCACTTTATGTCTTTGTTTTTTAATAAAGTTCACACAGATCTTGAAGAAAGAACTATTCAAGTAGTTCCATTGTAACTGTGGCAGTTAAGGTTATGCATCAACCTGGCTAGGCTTGGTTGACTGGCTGGGCAGCTGGATGTAGTTATTCCCCATGGTCATATCAGTCATCAACTTCATGGTGGACTCTCCTGAAGCAGCTGAGGAGCTGCCTTAAGGATGTGGTCAGCTTCCAGGATATAAGGAGAGACGCTGAAAAAGGTCTACATCTTTTGAATCCTGCATGTAGCCGAATCGTTTTTCAGCAACATAACATGTTGTCTGCCAATTTTGGGACTCTTAATAGACTTGAATCAGTGGTCTGCTGTGTGCTTTGGTAATATTGGGACTGTGCCTCTCCTCGGAAGGAAGGTGGGCAATCTACTTCCCTAGTGATACTGCCTCGGAAAGCCAAGGAGGGTTCGCTATGAGTCAGGTCTGACCAGATGGCACATAATAACAGCAGCCTTTTTACTTGTCGACCTTGGGTTTGTCAGCATCAGCAAACAGCAGCTGTCTGAGTGAAGAAAGTCTCCAGCTTCAGAGGACTGGGAGCAAGAGGCAGAGCTAAAGCCCAAGGTTGAGGGGCTTTCACCCAGTCCCTACAGCCTGGCACTTTGAACTCAGACTTCTAGCTTCAAAACTATAAAAGAATAAACTCCTGTTTGTTCAAGACATTCCATTTGTAGTATGTCTTCTGTTATAGAAGATGCACTAGAGGTAACCAAAACGATAACTAACTTGTCATCTGTGCTTTAACATTTGTGTTAAACACTATGAACTTTAACACTTTTCCTTCACTCACATGTCACCAAAAGAAAAACCAATATCCAAAGTCCGACCTTTAAGTTTTCCATTTGATTTCCTCTCCACCCCCACTTCTTTCACACATGTCATCATACTTCACTCTCTAAAGAAATGGGTAGAGCAATCAATCAGTGATCTCGAAGTGATACAATGCCATTTACTGGGAAACTAAAACCTTTCCAAACACTTTCAACTCTAATAATGGTATAAGACAATTACAGTTTTAGGAGTTCTATAACTCTCATTGCTCCACTGGTTTTCCAAATATTTTCATTATGTGATAGAAAATGGCTTTCTGCACAGTACACCAGAGAAATCTGACCATGAAGTTACTTATGGGGTAACTGAAAAGTGTTGGTCTGTGCTTTTATTGCTCTATTTATAGAATGATGGCTAAATCTATCATTACCTTATAACCTCATGAATAAATTATAGCATCAGTCTTATAGTTTTTAAAATCAAAATTCTTGACCGTGTGAGAAATGAAACCATGTTACAGTTTAGCAGTTTGATTTCATAATTATCTCATGTTAAAAAAGAAAATGCTTTGGTGCAATGACTCCCCTTCTTTTCTTCCCAACCCTAGGCCATTATCTCTCCTCTGTAAAACTCAAGTCACAACCTTACAATTTAGAAAGGTCTGAGCTAAGATCCCTAGTTATTCACCCTTTCAAAATAAGGTGCAATGTTACCCACCCTTATTCTGATATCACTCAGAGAGTAATCTGTGGTTGGTGGTAAAGGGTGGATACAATATATTGTCTACTTAAAAATCTGTCCCCACATAGTCCACTTAATTATTGACACAGTGACTGCAATGATGGGCTCAAGCATTGGAATCTTGTGAGGATGGTGCAGGACTGGGCAGTGTCTCGTTCTGCCGTACCTAGGGTCATGGAGTCAAAACTGACTCAGTGGCACTTAACAACAACAGTCCACTAATTATAAATATGGTTAAACTGAGCTCTTTACTGCCCTATGAGTTAAAGAAAAACAGAAAGTAATAATTCTATAGGAAGTTTGGAAATGAAAGACAATTTCAGAAAAAAAAATGATTTTAATCGAATGATAACTGTTTCTTGTTGGCACTAGCCCACTAGAAGGAGTTCTAGAATGAAGGAGTAAGGAACAAGAGGAAGGGACAGAGTGGGTTCAAAATGCTCAGCTACTTGTATTTTCTGTGACTCAGACAAGTTACTCTCTTTGAGTACAATGAGCAAAATCCTACATTACAGAACTGTACAAATACTTAAATAAGACCACGGGTGCCAAGTACCTAGCACACATGGTCATGCATTAAACCCACCAAACCCAGTGCCATTCAGTCGATTCCAATCCATAGTGACCCTACAGGACAAAGAAGAAGTGGCCTATAGGGTTTCCAAGGCTATAAATCTTTAGGGACGCAGACTGCCACATCTTTCTCCTGTGGAACAGCTGGTGGGTTCAAATTGCCAGCCTTTTGGTTAGCAGCTGAGTGCTTCATCACTGTGCCATCAGGGCTTCTGCTCATGCACTAAGTGGCTATTTTTCTGGGGTCCACAGCACAATCGGGCCAGAGTCTTGGTGGGCTACTCACTTTTTAATAGAGTGCAGTGTTGTCTTCAAAGTGGAATTGCAAAGCCCCAGGGGTACCTAAAGCCTCTCCAAGAAGTTGGAGGTATTCATCATTTTAAGAGCACAATTTTCATATGCCTTCTTTTCTAAACTTGACCTGACTCAGAACTTCCCTATGTGTGGTGAAGGAAACATCCCAGCAAGGTCCTTTTTCCCATCACTTTTTTCCAATCAGCTTCTCCCAATTGACTCCTCATCCTCCCCCAAAAACATCCTTCTCACCTATCACAAGTTTGTTAGGTTACATTAGCTCCATCATTAAAAACTTCTGAGTGTCAAACAAAGGGATAAGCTGAAAAATTGTTAGGCATAGTTTCCTCTAATCAAGGTATCATAACATTTCCACCCATCCTATTAAAAAGGATACATTTCCAATACAAGTTTCCTTGTTATAGTTAATGATAATGAATTAAAATCTGTAATATAAATTTGAAGGAGCTCTGGTAGCATAGTGCCTAAAGCACTTGACTGCTAACCAGGAGGATGGTGGTTCAAACCCACCAGCCACTCCTCAAAAGGAAGATGGGGCAATCTACTTCCGTAGTGATTCTGCCTCAGAAACCCAAGGAGGGGTCGCTATAAGTCGGGTCTGACTCGATGGCACATAACAACAACAACAACAACAATATAATTTTGTTTCATCAATTGACTACTACTAATAATTATAATAATTCAGTTAGAGGACAGTTTAACTCTTAGAGTTTAATAGTTATAGGAAATTATTTAAAATTCAATTTTAATTTATATTCATATTTTTGATGCAGAAAGTAGGAGCAGATGATCAATAAAAGGCTTTCAAGCATGAAAAATATGATATTATGATAACATTCTGGGGAATAATGTAATAAAAATACAATTTCAGGCAAAAAAGAAAGGATTGTTCATGAATTTTTAAAATCAATGGTTCTGGGTATGATATCACTATGGCATTTAGATTCCCTTAGAAACATTTAAGAGAATAATGTAAGAGTTACATGTTTAAATGATAATATTTACAATATGGAAAATTACATCCTTTCAACCACTTAAGGTTATCATTAAAAATGTATAAGATAGTACAAAGCTAAATAATAATAATAATTTTCCAGAATATGCAAGAAATACAAGTTCATCTGCAGACCACTGCTCTAGAGGTTAAAAACATGGGCTTTCAAATCCGGTTGACTAGCTCTCCAGCCAGTCTCTGCCACTTGGTTTTAAGAAACCATATTCAACTTAATTTCCTCTGAGCTTCAGTTTTCTTATCTGTAAAATAGAGAGAAAACCTGATGAAATTCAGTGAAACAATATATTTAAAGCATTTAGTACTTTGCTTTAAATATATTGTTTCACTGAATTTTATCAGGTTTTCTCTCAGTACTATGCTTGGGAGCTCTGGTGGCATAGTGCCTAAGGCCTTTGACTGCTAACCAGAAGGCTGGTGGTTCAAACCCACCAGCCACTCCTTGGAAGGAAGGTTGGGCAATCTACTTCCATAGTGATACTGCCTCAGAAATCCAAGGAGGGGTTGCTATGAGTCACAGTCAACTCCACGGCAGTGAATTTGGTTATTTTGGTGAGTACTGTGCTCGGTATGAGACAGCTTCTATTGTTATCATCACTGTCATTTCTGGAGAAGAGGGCAATAGGGACATGGAAGAAGGCCTCATTGGGAGGAGAGAGCAGGAGGATTCAAAAACCAAGTGAGGCCCACTTTGCAGTCTGCCAAGATCACAGTCCAGATGGTTGGGCAATCTACTTCTGTAATGACAGTGCCTTGGAAACCCAAGGAGGAGTTGCTATGAGTCAAATCTGACTCGAGGGCAATGAGGTTTGAGTAAGATCACAGGTAAAACCAGCCTTTTTACTCAGCTGCAGATTCCAGCTCTGAGCAAGATACAGATCTGCGTTTCCTACAATGCATGTTTTATGGCAACAATTGATTCATTATGGTAACTAAGAAGGTCGCTAGCCTTCAGTGTTTCTCTTCTGTATAACAGCAGAGCTGTACTTCCATCCTGACAAATGCCAGACATCAGCAGCATCCTTGAAACTCTGGGAGCCAAAGCACCGCCTTCTTCAACAGCCTGGAAGTCACACTGTAGGAAAGACACTTCCTCTGAAAAGATGATGATACATCTGGAACCACAACTACAAACTTTATTCCTATACCTTTAAGTAGTCTTATACCTGTACCCAAATCACCTTGAGGATTTTAAAGGGCCTGTGTTGCCTATTAAGGGACAGATAGTATTCTCTACACAACAACCTTCTCTATGGACACCAGGACTGCCGAGGAAAAGAAAAGGAAAGGCTAGTAGGATTCTTCTCCAGAGAGTGGGATTTAGAAGTTTAAGAAAATGGATTTGCATAATTACGGAGCATTATGTTACAAGGACAGGGCTGGCTGAGTTATGTATGGAGCCTGTGGTGGTCTGGAGTCTGTGGTGAGATTCTCCCACATGGATCCTGCTTCCCCATCTTTGGTGTTAGCTGCCATAGACGACTCTAAACAAAGCTACGTGGTGTGTCAGCCCCAGGATGGGCTGGGGATTGGACTACTGTGGTCCGTAGGGTTTCCAGTCACTGGTTTTCAGAAGTGCATCATCTGACCCTTCTTCTTAGATTCATATTAGTCTGGAATCTCTTCTGAAACCTGTTCAACATCATAACAACACATAAGCCTCCACTAACAGGCAGATGGTGTTTGCACATGAGGTGCATTGTCTGGGAATCAAACCCAGGTCTCTAGGATTGTAGATGAGAATTCTACCACTGAGGCAAGTATTGATTTGGGTGAAAGGCAAGGCACTACACCGAAATCAAGTGACCCTCACAATAACACTAAGGAAAA
The DNA here is from genome assembly GCF_000298275.1 of Orycteropus afer afer. Classification (NCBI taxonomy): domain Eukaryota; kingdom Metazoa; phylum Chordata; class Mammalia; order Tubulidentata; family Orycteropodidae; genus Orycteropus; species Orycteropus afer. Next base: position 2,627,134 of record NW_006921594.1, read on the forward strand.
GGAAGACACAGAGAGGGGTACAAGAGGTACAGACAGCAAAGATAAACATGTTTACATACACAATACCACATTCTCAGTAATAAGAAACGTTAATGTATAAGTGGATACATAGGTAGACAGGCGGAATAAACAGGTATGTCTACAAAAGGAAATATACCCATGACCATAGATAAGGTCGGCAGATGATATTTCTACATATGCATTGTATGTGCTCTAAGATTGTCCATATACATAATAGAGCACAGAGGGGGGAAGTTTAGGATAACTTCTTAGCCACAAGCAAATACCCTGAGGGAGTGAGCTATTGGGCCTCTGGGCTCCAGGCCACAGGCACGAGGGATATCAAGCTCAGTTGGCATAACATACTACACAAAAACATTGTTCTATATCCTACTTTGGTGAGTAGCAATTTGGGTTTTAAAAGCTTGCAACTGGCCATTATGATGCAAGAATTGCTCTTTTTTTCATCCAGAGCAAAGAAGAATGAAGAACCAAAGATGCACAGAAACAATTAGTCCAAGGGACTAGTGGATCAAGCAAACTTCAGCATACATGACTGTAAGACCAGAAGAACTAGATGGTGACCAGTTGCCACTATCAACCCCTCAGAAAGGGATCAGTGTAGAAGATCCTGGATAGAGTGGGAGAAAAATATGGAACAAAACTCAAAATCAAAAAAGACCAGCCTTACTAGTCTGATAGAGTCTGGTAAAACCCTCAACACTGTAGTCCCTATTCCCCTTTTGGGCCTGGAATTGAACTCATTCTCATGGCTTCCAGCCAAACAAAAGACAGGCATACAAGATGAATATTTACACCAGGTAAATACATTCCTTAGAACAATCAACCATGGGAGATCAGAAAGGTGGTATTTGCACAGGGAGATAGCTCAGAGGGCAGGAATGCATAGGAAAGAGGGCATAGGGAAAAGATAATCACAGGGAGGAAGTGGGAAGGGAACTGTTACATTATACAGATTGCAATCAATGTCATGAAACAAAATGTGTATGAACTATTGTATGGAAAATGAATTTGCTCTGTAAACTTTCACCCAAATTATACTCCCATGGAATTCCATCCAGTTTGTCTTTTTTCTGTATTACATCCAAACAATTGGAATAATTAACCTAAACTTTTTTTTTTTTCCGTTCAATAAATTAAAATTGGGAAATACTAATAAGTATTTGAGTTTCTGGAAAAGATCACTGTGCTGTCTGCAATTAGAGCTATTTGAGAGCTGTATCTATTTGGCATAAGCACAACTAAGGGGTAGAAATTATAACAGAGGCAAAATCTCCACTAGCTTCCTAATTACATTTCTCGAGAGGCAGTGATTATTTAAGTGTCTTCAAAAAAGAGTACTTCCTTGGTCTGAGGGTGTGTCTATGATTTTACCAGATCAAAGGGAAGCAAATGTTTGAATTGTTATTGTTGTTAGCTTCTGTGGAGTCATTTCCAACTCACAGCGCATTGTACAACAGAATGAAACACTGCCTGGTCCTGCGTCATCTTCACAACCACTGCCATGCCTCAGACCATCATCACAGCCCCTGTGTCCATCCGTTCTGTTGACGGGCTTCCCCTTTTTCACTGACCTTCTATTTTACCAAGAATTATATCTTTCTCCAGAGATAATGTGACCTTCTGACAACACGACCAAATTATGAGAAGCAAAATCTGGCCATGCTCCCTTGTAAGGAGCATGCAGGCTGTACTTCCTCCAGTACGGGTGTATTCATTCTTCCAGCAGTCCATGGTACAGTCAGTACTCTTCATAATACATTCAATGTTTCAATTAGATCCAGATAATCCAACTAGTAGATTATCTTTCCACCGTTCTGACCATGGTACCCAGTAAGGAATACGTTTTACATTCTATGTTAGATACATATATATCTGAAATAATACTTATATCTATGTAATCTTATGAGGTGTTGTATTTAGACATTTTCTATCTAGTCTATTATCTTGTTTCTTTAAACACTGGTTACAATCCACTAAATTGCTTTAACAACCACTAATTTGCCCCCAAATCACTAATGGGTTGCAATCTAGTTTGAAAAGCACTGAACTAACCTCCACTGGGTTTTGCACCAGTTAGTGTTTTCACTAAGTCACAAATGATAAATAATAAAATATCTGATTTGAATTAGAAATACATCAGAAATCGCTAATCCTAGTTTGCTAATCATTGAAGGAATGAGATAAATCAGTAGTTTGGAATATAACAGAACTTGATGTTCTTATCTGGATCTTTCTGACTTTCTTCAGTATCCCTAACAAGGCACAACTCAGACCTGTATTTGGGAAGTAATGCTGCATCTTTGAAATTTATTATTAGTTACAAATAAAACAGCTGCAAAACCTTGTCTTTATATACGTGAATCCACACATAAGAGTTTGAATATCAAAGATAGTTTATGAAAACGTGCTCTGAGCAACATGCCTTTGAGAGGAAATGGCAAAGGTGTGGAAAGGTGTGCCCTTTTTATCGCACTGATAATGAATTGGCTGCTTTGTTTTATTATCTTCTCCCTTTCATTTTTTTCCCCTTTCCTTTCATAAATTGTTTCTCTTAGAATTTGGCACTAGAAGTTTCCAACAATTTTGATAAGTTGCAATGTGATATTAGGGGCTTTATTTTTGGTAATGTTATAATATTGACAGTGAGGATTGGGGAGATAATGATTAAGTATATGGACTTAGAATCAGATACCAGTGCTGAAATTCCACCTCTCCACTTACTGATGGTGAAAACATATATATATATA
>NW_006921594.1:2630004-2640941 GCF_000298275.1 Orycteropus afer afer
GATTAAGTATATGGACTTAGAATCAGATACCAGTGCTGAAATTCCACCTCTCCACTTACTGATGGTGAAAACATATATATATATATATATATTAAAATTCTCTGATCCTCAGTTTTCTCATTTGTCAAATAGAGTCATATGGTTTTAAGTATTCCTGGAGATAATATATTATCACAGCAAATAATCACTAACAACAACAAAAAAAGGTAGATAGGATACATGATCATATGTGTCTAGTCAAATGAGAATTTAGAAAAAAAAAAGAAGTAAACATACAAATCCACTGCTGTTGAATCACTTTCAACTCATAGCAATCCTAAAGGATGAAGTAGAATTGCCCCGTAGGGTTTCCAAGGCTATAAATCTTCACTGAAGCAGACTGCCACATCTTTCTCCCATGGAGCAGCTGGTGGATTTGAACCATCAATCTTTCAGTTATTATTTGAGTGTTTTAACCACTGTGCTACCAAGCATCATATGCAAATAACCACAGTGATTAAAATTAAAAAAAAAAAAAAATTCTCCATGAGGTTCCTCTGACTCACGGTGACCACACGTGTGTCAGGGTAGAGCTGTGCTTCGGTAACATTTCAACATCTCCTTTCTCAGAAGTCAATCTCTAGGCCTTTCTTCCAAAGCACCACTGGATGGACTCGAAACTCTAACTTTTCCATGTATTTGAGGTGAGAAAATTTATTTGGGGTGAACAATTAGCTACCATCCATTACCTGACAGAGTGACTCATTGGCCCAGGTACTTGTCCCACTTCCCATTGCTTCACTTGGATTTTACAGCCAGGATTTTTCCACTGTTAAATGTGAAAGTAGAAGGTTATGTGTTAGTTTAACTGGTATAGTTGCAATGGACAAAAACGTTATTGTCAATTTGTACTCTGTGAGGTAGAAGAACATCCAAGGAAATGTCACTCATCAGAGGCACATGATGCAGTGAGAATATTTACTAGACCATTCTGATTATTTGGCCAAGGTTTTAATGGACTTAAATGGTACTTTTCATAGAATGTATAGTGAATCTCTGTTTTTAATTGAAATATATTCCACATACAGTATGAAGATTGAGAAAATATTAGGCAATGATCCATTTATTCACTCAGTCATTCATAGCATGAAATATTATGCAGTGATTCACCTTTCCTTCACTCAGAGTAAGCCAACTTCTGAATAACAAATTCAAAATACAGTAGAATACTTAATGACACTGGTGCTAGGGGCAAAATTACTCACCCATGGCTGTAGTAAACTTTGTCATATCAAGTTTTACCCCTATATAGCTTCTGTGCTTTGAAACAGGAGTTGGCCATATATGCTTTTAGGGGTCCTACATTGGGTTAGGGAGCTCTGGTAGCATAGTGGCTAAGGCACTTGACTGCTAACCAGAAGGCTGGCAGTTCAAACCCACCAGCCAACTCCTCAGAAGGAAGAGGGGGCAATCTACTTCTGTAGTGATACTGCCTCAGAAACCCAAGTAGGGGTCACTATGAGTCGGGTCCGACTCGACGGCACATAACAACAACAATGACATATTATATTTCTTTGAGAATTTCTAAATTTTGCTTATTTTTATTATCTTTAGTTGGATATTTTAAATATTACAAATACTCAAATTTTCTGATGTGTATAATCCTCAGTTTTGTCTTCCAATAATTTCTGCTTTAATTTTATGATGTCTTTTGTTATATAGAAATTTTTACTTTTAATGTAGCCATTTTTATCAGTATATTCCTATATGGTTTGTAATTTTTTTTTGGCATGTTTTAAGAAATGCCTTTCCTATTTCAACCTTATAGTCTGTATTTTCTGTTTGAGTTGCACAGTAGATTTTGTTAACAGTGAATTTTACTTCGTATGTATGGTATGAGATAGGATTTTTTTTCTCCCAGTGTGGATAACCAATTGTTTGAATGCCTTTTATTAAATAGTTCATTTCTCACAGGTGATATATAAAGTCATCTCCTTAATGTATGAAACTTTTGTATCTGTTTGGATCTGTTTCTGGGTTCTCTATAGACATTGGTCTGTTTCAACATCCCTGAATCAATAGTGTCCTCTATTCATTACTGCAAGGAGCTCTGTTGGCACAAAGGTTAAAGTACTCAGCAGCTAACCTAAAGTTTAGTGGCAGGAACCCAACATCAGGAGAAAAGGCCTGGCAATCTGGTCCTATAAAAAGTTAAAAACACAGCGTTGTTGAGTTGATCCCAACTCATGACAACCCTGCCGGACAGGTTGCAGGACAGGTTCTAATCTTTATGGAAGCTGAGTACCACATCTTTGTCCTGCAGAGGAACGCTTAGGTTTGAACCACCAGCCTTTCAGTTAGCAGCTCAGAGCTTAATCATTGCACCACTAGGACTCCTGGCATAAAGATTATAGCCCAGGCAACCATATAGGACAGTTGTTCTTTGTCCTACAGGGATGCTATGAGTTAAAATTGATTGAAAGCACACAAGAACAATATTAATTACTATAATACATAATATCTTGATACCTGAAAACGTAATTCCTCCCTCCTTGCTTTTTTTTCAAAATCATTCTATGTGTTTTTCCTGCCATGTGAAATTTAGGATCAGCTTTTCAAGTGGCATTTAAAATGCTAAATAGAGTTTTATTGGGGGGGAAAAAAAAAAGATTAATTTAGAGAGATATATGCCTCATACTAATATTTTTATATATTTTTTGATGTGTTCTCAGCTATTCCACTTAATTACATTATGATTTATTACAGGGGTATTTTTCCTTTATAGTTTTCCAACATGTAGAGTTTTTTTTTTTTCTTTTGAATTATCTTGTTGCTGTGATTTTCTACTTTAATTGCATTTTAATCAAACAACATGGTCTATATGCTATTGATTCTTTGAAACATGTGAAGTCCTTTGTGGGCTAGCACAGGATCAATTTTTATACTGATTGTATTTATATTTTAAGAGAACACATATCCTCTATATGCTTAGTGCAGGATTCTGAACATATCTAAATTTCAAGCTAATATGTTTGTTGTTTGTATATTCTACATCCTTAGTGTTTTGTTTCCTTACTCTATCATCTTTGCATAGATATATGCTTTTGAAAAGCCACCTACTATGCATTTCCAAATTTTTTGCATAATGGTGATGGTTACACAACATGAACATAATTTATGTCGATGAATTTGCACATGTAAAAAAGTTGAGATGGTATTTTGTGCTTGTTTGTTATATATATATACTTAACACAATTTTCTAAATAATCTCCTATTTTGACTGTAGGTTTGTCAATATCATCATTGTGATTTTTCATAGGGTTTTTTTTTTTAATCTCTTTTTCTGCTCTGTGCTGTTTAGTAGAATGTTAGCCTCCAGCTTATCCCATTCATTGCCTTTTTAAATTTTAATAGCAATATTATTTCACTTCCAAGAGTTTTAATTATTTTTTTCTTAATCAACTGTTCTTGTTTTATTTTCCTTCATTTCTACTTTTTAAAATTTTTGGTACTAATTACATGATATTAACCCTTTGTTCGTTTATTTGGCCACTGCCAAAGTAATCAGCCGAAAGCCTTTTTGATACTGTTTTATAATGTTCTCTTCATGTGAAGTGAATTCATGCTTCAATTGTTGGCCTGCTTGTTTGATTTTTATGTCTTTCTTAGCTTTTTCCATGTGTTATGGAATTTTGTTTTGCAGGCTCATTTGAGTGGAAAATTTTTGGTTGGGCTTGGTTTGGTTTGAATTACTCTCTCTTCGTCTCTCCATTTTTTCTCACCCCTCTCACTTTAGGAATTTTGTAGTTTTTCTCCCCCAGGTCCCCTTCAATCCATCCCCAGCCAATAACTGGATATACATTGGCAGTTTGGGATCACTGACCGACTGTGAAGAAATAATTATAACCGATAAGTAGAACAGACCCAGCTGCCACCAGAGTAAGAAGCAACTTAGTTGATTTCCTTAAAATGAGGCTGTAGGAGTATTCCACCCCATGACTCCTCCTCCTGTGGTCCTAGGCCCATGATATTCTATAGGCTGAAACCCCAAGAAGATGGCAAGTTTTTCAGCCTCTCACAAGCAGGAGAGCCTACCACACAGCCCACGTAAGCCTGGCTCAACTTGCCCATCTCATATGGACTTTTTATCCATTTATCTCCAGGCTGGCACTATCTGCTTCTAGATCCATAGCCCAACAGGCCTGTGGCTTCAGACCTTCTCACTGCTTTAAATTTCTGTTTCATTTCTAGCCCAGGAGAAGTTTCAATTATTTATGTATTTTGTTGTTTAACTAGCTATGTATTTTAGCTTTTATTATTCTATTTCATTTATATTTGTTACAAAGTAGAAGAGGTGCTTCAGAACACTAACTGCAACCAAAGTTAGCAGGAGAAACATCAGGATGGCAGAACCCAACAAGTCCCAGAGTGCCCAGGCTCAGAACAACCTGTTGTGTGCCATATGAATTTATCCCTTCATGTTAAGTTCTGTTCCTGTTTTTCCTTCCACAAACCAGACCCCAAACCTCCCCACTCCAAAGTAAACCTAATGAAAACATATATTCTCCATGCCTGATTGCTATTTAATTTACCTGTGACTTTTTTCATTGCAATATGATCACATGTTGTTGTTGTTATGTGCCATTCAGTCGGATCCGACTCATAGCGATCCCTCCTTGGGTTTCCGAGGCAGTATCACTACGGAAGTAGACTGGGTCATCTTCCTTCCGAGGAGTCGCATGAAGAAGTTCCACTCTGTCCTATAGTATTGCTACGAGTTGGAGTCGACTGAATGCCAATAGGTTTGGTTGCCTTGTATGATGACGAAAATAACATGATCATCCTCCTTCACTTGCCTGTTTCATCACAATGACTAGGTAACCTGCATATGTTTGTTGTGAAATCACTGACTTAATGTTTTCTGATTCTGCTAACTCTGATGCATTCACTTCTGATGAAAACAATCCTACAGTTCTTTGTAAATTCTTATAAATAAACAACAAATTGCAACAAATGTTTCCTAATATTTCTGGAAATGTATATTCCTAGAAAAACTTTGTGTACATTCTTCCATATGAGAAAACTGAGAGAAAATATAAATGGGAACAAATGACATTTTATAAAAAAAATGCAGTATTGGATATCGTTTATTTTTGTTCTAGAAAAAAAAAAAAAAAACTCACTGCAAGCAAGTCGATTTGACTCATAGCGATACCGCCTTGGATTTCTAAGGCGGTATCTCTATGAAAGTAGATTGACCAGTCTTCTTTCTGAGGAGTGGGTGGTGGGTTTCAGCTGCCAGACTTCTGGTTAGTAGTCAAATGCCTTAGGCACCACGCCATATATTAACTGTTTCCGGTTATGTCTTCCAATCAGGTCAGTGGTAAGTCATTTTTCTTTTCGCTTATTGTAAGGATTTGATTCCTTATGAAAATTAATAAATATCATTCCAGGTTACTGATTTTTTCTGATCTAGTCAACCTCTCCATGTATGGTAACTTAATCTACCAATTTAGTGACCATAGGAGTCTTCTTCATGAAATGGATATGAACATCACTGTGTGACTAAAGAAACCACATTATTTTTACAGTGCAGAAGAATTGCTAAGCTTTTGCCTCTTTTTTTGATTAATTTCATGCCTGACTCAGTCAGAGATTAGGCCTTGACACAGGTTATAATTAAATATTGAAATCATGAAGTGCAAGAATGTTTAATTTTTAAAATATGAGTTTTAATTTACCTCATACAGAGAATAGCTCTGGTCACCTGCAGAGATGCATTACACACTACATTGCCTAATGTAGGACGCCTGAATAAGGCTGAGCATACAGTTAAAGTAAACTAATGCAATTTACTGAACAGCAGTCAAATATTTATCCAGTTGATGAAGCAGACTTTATGTGAAACTCAGACAATAATTAAAGAGAAGCCTTGCTTAAAACATGCTTACTCTAGTTTTCACTAATATGTTATATCCTTTCTGCATCTTCTGTTTTCCTAAATGCTTTTGTATACCTGAGACAATCCACCATGAGCATTTGGTGACATTCTATTGAACATGTTTCCTGATATCTCAAAGTATTTAAAAGCTAGAAGGATGGACTGATTGTAGAAGTGCCCCCAGTTCTTTTCCTTCTTATATCCATACTTCTGGCAATGACTATGATCTTTTCCCATCAAAGGTAGAGTCAATTTTCCACCTTTTGAATCGACCTGGCTGTATAACTGACTTGCTTTGGTCAAGCAACATGTACTGTGCCAGTTCAGAGCCGCTGCTTTGAGAGCCTGCGTGCTTTCATGGAACCCTGCCATGAGAGTGAGAATAAGCCCAGGCTGCATCCTGGAGGCTGAGAGATCACATGGAGCCCATCCTGGCCTAGTCAGGTCCCAACAACACTACTGTATTGCCCTAATGAGTGTAGCTGCCATTATCCAAACTCAATCCAGGTTGGCAAAGGCACGCTGGCCACTCACAGAGTTATAAGAACTAACAAATGATTGCAGTTTAAAGCCACAATGCTTATGGTTGTTTTTTACTTGACAATAGGTAGTTAAAGCAGCATTGAAGATTAGACCTAATCCACTTGCATCCCACTCAATTTTACAGATTAGAAAACTAAGTCTCAGAGAGGTTAAGTACCTTGCTGTCATTTTTACATATTTCCTAGCAGCAGAATCAGGTTGAGAGATCCCTTACCTGGCTCCTCATCCAGTCCTCTTTCTATATTCCACACTGTTTTTGTTTGTCCTCTTTTTGGCAACAGAGATCAAAGCGAAACTGCCAAGTAAATTGCACTTTGTTGTTGTTATTGTTATGTGCCATCGAGTCGGACCCGACTCATAGCAACCTATCCTTGGGTTTCCGAGGCAGTATCACTACGGAAGTAGATTGCCCCATCTTCCTTCTGAGGAGTGGCTGGTGAGTTTGAACTGCCGGCTGGTTAGCAGTCAAGTGCCTTAGGCACTATGCTACCAGAGCCATTTTGGGAATAATAAAATATCATTCACTGAAAACAACTGTAAGGCCCTTGTATATACTTATTACTGTTAAAATAGGTATGTTATCTGACAGCATTTCTCAGTTTCTTTTTCCTAGATTGTGTGAAGAGGATTATAAATAACAGAATGAAGTCTGTTTTCAAGTGGAATAATCTGATAATTTCCAACAATTGTGATATTACCATTGATCTGCACTTGTGGAATATTTCTCCAATGCTGAAGTGAGTAAGGATCTTCTTAGAACTTTGTTTGGAAGAACAAACATTTTCTCTTTTTTGAACTTAAAACTATCAGAAAATTACTACCATAGAGCACATCAGAGTCATCTGTATCTTAAATATTCCACATGATGAACATTTAAGAAATTTTCAAATAGAGTATGGTCAATGAATGAACAAAGGCTGGTGTGAGGATTTTTGTTTTCTTTATACTGAGGTATAAGCCATACTGCAGATGGTAGTCTTTAATCTTCATCAGTAGTGCTCCAAGTCATCCTCACTTTCAGCAAGCCAAGTTGTGTCATCTGCGTATCACAGGTTGTTAATGAGCCTTCCTCCAATCCTGATGCCATGTTCTTCTTCATATAGTTCAGCTTCTTGGATTATTTGCTTAGCATACAGATTGAATAAGTATGGTGAAAAGATACCCTGACACACTCCCTTCCTGATTTTAAACCATGCTGTATCCCCTTGTTCTGTTTAAATGACAGCCTCCTGGTCTATGTACAGGTTCCTCATGAAAACAATTAAGTGCTCTGTAACTACCATTCTTCTCAATGTTATCACAATTTGTTATGATCAAGACAATTGGATGCCTTTGCATAGTCAATAAAACACAATTAAACATCTTTCTGGTATGCTTTGCTTTCAGCCAAGATCCATCAGACATCAACTATGGTATCCCTTGTACCATGTCCCCTTCTGAATCCCACTTACATTTCTGGATGTTCTCTGTCAATATACTGCTGCAACAATTTTTGAATTATCTTCTGTAAGATTTTATTTGCGTGTGATACCAATGATATTGTTTGATAATTTCCACATTCTGTGAGATCACCTTTCTTTGGAATGGGTACAAATATGGATCTCTTCCAGTCAGTAAGCCAGGTAGCTCTCTTCCAAATCTCTTCACATAACTGAGTGAGTGCCTTGAGTGCAGCATCTGTTTGTTGAAACAGCTCAGTGGGTATTCCGTCAATTCAAGAACCTTGTGTTTCACTAATTCTCAGTGCAGCTTCTACTTCTTCCTTCAGTACCATTGGTTTTTGGTCATAGACCACCTCCTGAAATGGATGATCATCTACCAATTCTTTTTGGTGTATTCCTTCCATCTTCTTTTGATGTTTTTCTGCATCATTCAACATATTGCCCATGGAATCATTCAATATTGCAATTTGTGGCTTAAATTTTTTCCTCAGTTCTTTCAGCTTAAGAAACGCCAAATGTGTTCTTCCCTTTCATTTTTCTAACTCCAGATCTTTGCACATTTCATTATAATAATTGACTTTGTCTTCTTGAGCTGCTCTTCAAAATCTTCTGTTCAGCTCTTTTATCCTGTTGATTCCTCCATTTGTTATATCTACTCCCTGTTCAAGGACAAGTTTCAGAGTCTCTTCTGACATCCATTTTGGTCTTTTTTTTTTCCTTTCCTGTCTTTTTAAAGACCTTTTGCTTTCTTCATGGATGATATTCTTGATATCATCCCACAAGTCTTCTGGTTTGCAGTCATTGGTGTTCAATGCATTAAATCTGTTCTTTAGATGGTCACTAAATTCAGGAGGGATGTTATCAAGGTAATATTTTTGGCTCCCATGGATTTCTTTTAATTGTCTTCAGCTTCAACCTGAACTTGCATGGGAGCAGTTGATATCTGTTCTGCAATCAGCTCCTGACTTTGTTTTGGCTGAAGATACTGAGTTTTTCCATCACCTCTTGCCACAGATGTAATCAATCTGATTCCTGTGTATTCTGTCTGGGGAAGTCCATGTGTAGAGCTGGTGTTTGTTTTGTTGAAAAAGTATTTGCAATGAATAAGTCATTGGTCTTGCAAAATTCTATCATGTGATCTCCAGCGTCACTTCTGTCACCAAGGCCATATTTTCCAACTAGCAGTGATTCTTCTTTATTTCCATCTCTTGCATTCAAATCACCAATGATAATCAACACAGTTTGATTTCATATTTGGTCACTTTCAGACTCTAGAAGTTGGTAAAAAATCTTCAATTTCCTCATCTTTGGACTTGGTGGTTGATGTGCAAATTTGAATAATTGTAATATTAACTGGTCTTCCTCATATGCATATGGATATTATTCTATCACTGACAGCATTGTACTTCAGGATAGATCTTGAAACATTCTTTGTGATAATGAATGCCATGCCATTTCTCTTCAATTTGTCATTCCTGGCATAGTAGATCATATGGTTATCTGATTCAAAATGGCCAAAACCAGTCCATTTCAGCTCACTAATGCATAGGATATCAATCTTTATGTATTCCATTTCATTTTTGACAACTCCCAATATTCCTAGATTCATACTTTGTACATTCCATGTTCCAATTATTAATGGATATTTGTAGCTGTTTCTTCTCATTTTGAGTCATGCCACATCAGCAAATAGAGGTCCTGAAAGCTTTAATCTATCTACATCATTAAGGTCGGCTTTATTCTGAGGAGGCAGCCTCATATTTTGAGTGCCTTCTGACCTAAGGGGCTCATCTTCCAGCACTATATCAGATAATGTTTCAGGGCTATTCATAATTTTTTTCAGTCATATATCAGACAGTATTTCATTGCTATTCATAAGCTTTCCTGACCAATCCAAGAAGTGGATTGCCTCTTCCTTCTGAGTCTGTCTTAGTCTGGAAGCATTGCTGAAACCTGTGCACCATGGGTAATCCTGTTGGCACTTGAAACACTAGTGGCATAGCCTCCAGTCTCACAGAAACATGCAAGCCACCACAGGATGACAAACTGACAACACAAGTTCATTTCTCTTAGTGGTTCCAAACTGCTCCACTCCCACCTTCTGGACTGCCCTATCTGTTCTGGCCCTCTGAAAGCTGGCTGTTGTTACTTTCTGGCAAGCCTTAATAAATTTAAAAACACTGAAATATTCCAAAGCATCTTGTCAGATCAAAATGCTATAAAATTAGAAATCAACAACAGGAAGATCAACGGAAAAAGAGAAAACACATGGAAACTGAGTAACACTTTCCTTGAAAATGGCTGGATAATAGAAGAAATAAAAAGTGAAATTATAAAATTCCTTTAATTAAACAAGAATGAAAACATAGCATACCAAAATTTTTAGAACACAGCAAAAGCAGTGATCAGAGGCCAATATATAGCAATAAATGTACACATCAAAAAAGGAGAAAGAGCCAAAATAAGCACCTTAACCCAACATCTACAACAATTAGAAAAAGAGCAGCAAAAAAGCCCATAGTTACCATAGGAAAAGAAATAATAAAGATACAAGCAGAAATAAATGAAACCAAAAATCAACAAGACCAGAAGTTGGTTTTTTGAAAAGATTAATAAATTTGACAAACCACTGGAAAATTTAACAAAGGAAAGGAGGGAGAGAATACAAATAACATTAATAAGAAACAAATTGGGTGATGCCACAACAGAACCAACAGAAATTAAAAGAATACTATTGGGATACTATGAAGAACTGTACTTCAACAAATTTGAAAATCTAGAAGAAATGACCAGATTTCTAGAAGCATACTACTTACCTAAATTAACACAGACTGAGGTGGAAAATTTGAGCAGACCTATAACAAATGAAGAAAATGAACAGGTAATAAAAAATTACCAACAAAATAAATGTCCTGGCCCAGATGGTTTCACTAGAGAATTCTACTGAGCGTTCAGAGAAGAACTGCCACCAATCCTACTCAAACTGTTCCAGAACATAGAAATGGATGGAATCCTCACAAATTCATTTTATG
>NW_006921594.1:2642050-2642675 GCF_000298275.1 Orycteropus afer afer
GAAAGAGGGGGAGGCCTTCAACGAGATGGATTGACACAGTGACTGCGATGATGGGCTCAAGTATAGCAGGGATTGTGGGGCTGGCACGGGATCAGGCAGTGTTTCGTTTTGCTGTGCATGGGGCCGCTATGAGTCGGAAACGACTCGACAGCACTTAGCAACAACAACAACATGACTAAGGATAGTTCAACATTAGAAAAACAATCAACATCATCCATCACATACATAAAACAAAGCAAAAGAACCACATAATTATATCAATCGCTGCAGAAAAGGCATTCGATAAAATCCAACACTCATTCCTGATCAAAACACTCAGAAAAATAGGAGTAGAAGGGATATTCCTCAACATAATAAAGGGCATCTATGCAAAACCAACAGCCAACATGATTCTCAATAGAGAGGGACTGAAACCATTCCCCTTGTGAACAGGAACCAGACAAGGATGCCCACTATCAACACTTCTATTCAACATTGTACTGGAAGTCCTAGTAAGGGTCATAAGGCAAGAAAGGGAAATCAAAGGCATCCCAATTGGTAATGAAGAAATTAAACTATCCCTGTTTGCTGATGATATGATCCTATACCTAGAAAACCCAAGAGACTCAGTCAAAAATCTACTGAA
>NW_006921594.1:2643240-2644946 GCF_000298275.1 Orycteropus afer afer
CATAAGAGATCTACATAAATGGAAGAACATACCATGCTCATGGATAGGAAGATTGAACATTGTGAAAATGTCAATTCTACCTAAAGCAATCTATACATTCAGTGCAATTCCAATCCAGGTCCTATCACCATTCTTTACAGATATGGAAAAACCAATCACTAATTTTATATGGAAAGGAAAGAGACCTCAGATAAGCAGACCACTATTGAAGAAGAAGAACAAAGTAGTAGGTGTCACACTCCCGGATCTCAAAACCTACTATACAGCCACAGTAGTCAAAGCAGCTTGGTATTGGCACAATGACAGACACATAGACCAGTGGAACAGAACTGAGAATCCAGAAAAAGATACAACAACCTATGGTCAGCTGAATTTTGACAAAGGGCTGAAATGCATTAAATGGGTAAGAGATGCTGTCTTTAGCAACTGGTGCTGGGAAAACTGGATATGCATTTGCAGAAAAATGAAACAAGTTCCATACCTCACACCAGACAAAAAAACTAACTCCAGGTGGATCAAAGACTTAAATGTGAAACCTAAAACTATAAATTTCCTCAAGGAAAAACTAGGGGAAAATTTAAGGGCCCTATTTTTACAGCATAAATAGACTGTCAAGCATAACCCAAAATGCACAAACAGCAGAAGGTAAATGGGATGAATGGGACATTCTATAAATTAAATTTGTATGTGTTTCCAAAGACTATTCCAAAAGAGTGAAAAGAGAACCTACAGATTGGGGAAAAAAATATTCAATGAAAGATCTGACAAGAGATTTATCTCTAAAATTTATAGAAAACTCTAACATCTGAACAACAAAAAGACAAACAATCCAATTAAAAAATAGGTAGAAGACATGAATAGACACTTCACCAAAGAGGATATTTAGGCAGCCAATAAACACATGAAGAAATGTTCACGATCATTAGCCATTAGAAAGACGAAAATCAAAACAGCAGTGAGATACCATCTTGCCCCAGCACTAATAGAAAAGTTCAACAAGAGAGAAAATAACAAATGGTGGCAAGGATGTGGAGAGATTGGGACTCTCATACACTGGTTGTGGGAATGTAAAACAATATAACCACTGTGGAAAGCACAATGGCAATTCTTTAAAAAGTTGGTATTAGAAATACCTGTTGACCCAGCCATTCCATTACTAGGTATATATCCTAAAGAAGTGAGAGCCAGGACAATAGATATATGCACACCCATGTTCATCACAGCACTATTTACAATAGCAAAAAGATTAAAACATCCTAGGTGCCCATCAACAGAACAATGGATAAGCAAACTATTGTACATACACAGAGTAGAATACTATGCAACACTAAAGAATAATGTAGAATCTGCAAAATAGCGCATAATGTATAAGAACTTGGAGGACATTATGCTGAGTGAAATAAGTCAATCACAGAAGGACAAATATTGTATTAGGTCATTATTGTAAAATGTCAAGGAAAGGTTTATTTATAGAAGGGTTCTTTATTATTATTATTATTATTATTATTATTATTATTATTATTATTTGGCTGAAAATTTACAGAGCAAATTGACTTTCCATACAGCAGTTCACATACACTTTGTCTCATGACATTGACCACAATTCATCACAATGTAACAGCTCCCCTCCCACTTCCTCTCCATAATTACCTCTTCCCTGTGTCCATCCCTCCATGCACTCCTGCCCCCTGAGCTGTCTCCCTGTG
>NW_006921594.1:2645151-2646954 GCF_000298275.1 Orycteropus afer afer
AAGCGGATTCTTCATGGTTTAAAATCAGGAAGGATATACATCAGGGTTGTAACCTTTCGTCATACTTATTCTATCTGTATGCTGAGCAAATAATTTTGGACGCTGGATTATATGAAGAAGAATGCAGCATCAAGATTGAAGGAAGAACAATTAATAACCTGTGATATGCAGACGACACAACCTTACTTGCTGAAAGTGAAGAGGACTTGAAGTGCTTGGTGATTAAGATCAAAGACTACAGTCCTCAGTATGGATTACACCTCAACATAAAGAAAACAAAATTCCTCACAACTGGACCAATAAGCAAGATCACAATAACTGGAAAAACAATTGAAATTGTCAGGGATTTCATTTCACTTGGATCCACAATCAATGCCATAGAAGCAGTAGTTAAGATATCAAACATCATCTTGCACTGGGAAAATGTGCTGCAAAAGACCTCTTTAAAGTATTTGGAAGCAAATTATGTCACTTTGAAGACTGGCATGCACCTAACCCAAGGCATGGTATTTTCAATCGTCACATATGCATGTGAAAGCTGGA
The DNA here is from genome assembly GCF_000298275.1 of Orycteropus afer afer. NCBI lineage: Eukaryota > Metazoa > Chordata > Mammalia > Tubulidentata > Orycteropodidae > Orycteropus > Orycteropus afer. Next base: position 2,645,695 of record NW_006921594.1, read on the forward strand.
CAATGAATTAGGAAGACCCAAGAAGAGTGGATGCCTTTGAATTGTGTTGGCACAGAAGACTGAAAATATTATGGACTGCCAGAAGAATGAACAAACCTGTCCTGGTAGAAGTGCAGCCAGAATGCTCCTTGGAAGCAAGAATGGTCAGACTTCATGTTACCTACTTTGGTCACGTTGTCAGAAGGGATCATTCCCTGGAGAAGGATGTCATTCTTGGTAAAGTACAGGTTCAGCAAAGAAGGGAAAGACCCTCAACAAGATGGATTGACACAGTGACTACAATGCTTGGCTCAAGCATAACAAGGATTGTGAGGCTGGTATAGGATTCTGTTGTCCACAGGGTCACTAGGAGGTGCAGCTGACTTGACAGCGCCTAACAACAAGGAAGAAAGGCCTGGTGATCTAAGTCCGAAAAATAAGCCATGGAAAACCTTATGGAACACGCTTCTACTCTGATACACATGGGATCACCATGAGTCAGAGGAGCATTGACAGCAACTGGTTTGTTTTGGTTATGGTTTTTAAAGGAAGCCTATGAAGTGTATTCACAATTTACATTAGAAAATGAATTACATAGTACAAAATCCTGTCATTCTAACAGAGAGACACTCAGTACACTTAGAGTTTCAATAGCTTTGACCTTTGATTTTTGGTTGAGACATATCCAGAGTCTGCTACAGAACAGGGGAGAACTTGTTAAAAAAAAATCACATAATGCTACAAAACCCACGATATTTGGAAAGCAGACAAATCAGCTCAAATGATCATCCTCCAAAGGGAAATAATTTGCTAGAGTTTTTAAAGGTAAAGAAATGCTTTGCTTCCAACACAACCCACAGCCAGACATGTGAGTGTGTGTACATGTGTGTGTGCATTTTAATAAGACTATTCACATAACACTTTCCATGACAGCTTCTGCTTTCCATCACTCAACTCTTTGTGAAAATAGTCCATTTTTGGCATACTGGCTGTATGTTTGGGCTCAGTCCAAAAACGAACTTCTTGAAAGGTTTACTCAAAAAATGATTTCAGTTGTTTTTAATTCCCAACTGCTCTGAATAAAGAAAACGAACTATGAAATGTGTAGTGGGGTATTAAGTGCATTTTTTTTTTTTTGTCTTTAAATATCAGATAACTTCCTAATGGATCTTTCCATATCTAAGTCATCTATAAAAATCCCATACCTTCCTCCATTTGCAAAGACGACTGAGATTAGAAAAAGATTGCCTGCTAAAAACGTCCTCTGAGAAAACACACACA
>NW_006921594.1:2647719-2701416 GCF_000298275.1 Orycteropus afer afer
TTGCCAGCTAACTGTTTGTATACAGGGTCTTATCTTAATTCCACCACTTAACATAGAAAAGTGAATTAATATCTCAGAGAAATAGTTACAAAATATGTTGTAATTATATAAATGAATACCTACACACATGTATCTGTTTCTTAATGGTAAACAACAGAGCTTGGACTGAGACCAGCATTATCCAATTCCAAAATATAAATTAAGTGCTCTGAGGACATTTTCTTGGGGATTTTATGTCTCACTGTGCCCTCGTGGTGTGGTAGTTAAGCACTGGGCTGCTAACCAAAAGGTTTGCAGTTCAAACCCATTAGCCTCTCTGCAGGTGAAAGATGTGGCAGTCTGCTCCACAAAGATTTACAAGTCTGTGAACCCTATGGGGCAGTTATACTCTGTCCTATAGAGTCACTATGAGTTGGAATTGACTTGATGGCAATGATTTAGGTTTTAATTGACTGTGACCAGATGAAAGATACTGAAAACTTAATTTTTAGAGATACTTTTCCCAGGGCTCCCCATGGCTCCCTGCCCCTCACTGTCTTCAGGTCTCTACTCTGCTGACATCTTAGCACAGAGGTCTTTCCTGACCATCTTACCTACAATGACTCCTCTCTCCCTCCTGTTTATACTGGTTTCTTGTTCTTATCATTGTACCAGTCTCCGATGTTAAATATATGCTTTATGTCTTTCACTCATAACTAAAACATTTCTTCCATTAAACTGTTTCTCTTTTGTTCACTGATGTATATCTCCAGACCCTAAAGCAATCTCTAGCACGTAGAAATTACCCTGAAAATATCTGTTGAATTCAACAGTACGATCCACAATGACCATGGGGATGATGCAGAACCAAGCAGTGTTTTGTTCCATTGTTCATGAAGTCACCATGAGTCAGGGACCAACTCAACAGCAGCTAACAACAACAAAGTTAATCCTGGCACAACTCAGTGATTTGTGAGGGGAAGTGTTGTTTCTCCTTTAATGATCCCTAACTTGGGGTTTATGGATAAAGTTCAGTGAGTCAATAATTTGAAATGGAAAAAAAAAAAATTAAATTTTCACTAACCCCTAAATTAAATTTAGTGAAAATGTAATTTTTTTTCCCATTCAAATTAATGACTCACTGAATTTTATCCATAAACCCCAAGTTAGGAATCATTAAAAAGGAGTATTTTCTTCTTTTATTAATGTAAGCAATAAACAACAATAATATTATCAAAAGATATCACAGTTACTTTTATATAGCATTGTAGTCATTGCAGATATTTCAAAATATCATCATCATCTCTACTTCAGAATTATGGTCATTATGAGAACTGTCTCTTGATACTGATATGCTGTGTGATAATAGAGAAACACATTTATTACTATGAAATGAAAAATTTTGATAATTGGATTCTTTAAAATCATCTATATTCTTTTTATACATTAAAAAATTTCATCAATAAAGGATCCATGGCTTTCACTAGACTGTCTACAGGGACACAAAATAATTTAAGAGCCCCTGGGGAGAGACTTGGTAGATGAACTCTCCAAGTTCATAGGTCAGGTAAGTGGCAGAGGTGGAAATAGCATACAAGTCAGGGCTCCTTGTTGCTCTGAATGGCCAGTGTCATGGGAGGGCAGGGCACAGACATGCAAGAGGATAGAAATGGTGCTCCCTGGAGTCCTGCAGTATGGTGGCCCTGGCCAAGATATTTGATCTTATATCTAACACTTTTTCTCTATACCTGTGGTGCAGTGAGTTACTTGGCATGGCTTTTCTAGCCATGGTCTTTGTGACTCCCACCTGATGAATGGATGGGACCATGCAAACAAGGTGTATGAAACTCTAATGTGGGTATTGGTTAGCTTTGCCATTCTGCCAGGCTTAAAATGAGCCCTCCTAGAGGCAGAAGGAGGATCTCTCGCTGCCATCAAGACAAAAGAGTTGGAGATGGAGTAGAGTACATCCTTGGACCCAAGAATGCTGTGTTGGACTGCCTTGGTAGAAAGACAGCAGAGACAACCAGCATAGAGACCAGCAGAGATGATGAAGAGATGACCGGCTGAGGAACCAAGAGGCCTGAGACAGAGCAGTGGGCTTGCCAGTCCATGGAAGGAGAAAGCTAAGTGGCTTTGGGCAGGAGGCCTGCTGGTAGAGTGGAGAACACCTAGGTGTACCTACTGGTAGAGCTAAAAGAGTTTTGTAACACTTGCCAGAGCAAGACAGAGGCCAGTCTGAGAGGGCAAGGGCCTGAGAGTTATAACTGAGGGCCTAGCAGAGGGGAGACTGACCTAATGGAAGAATTGTGTCCTGAGTGAGTTCCTGAACCTGAATTGTAACCTGCTGCTTCCCTTATTAACCCCATAATCATGAATATTGTCTATGAATTCTATGTGGCCATTGCAATGACTTACTCAACTCAGCAGACAAGTAGTGAGTGCCTGAGAGGGACAGCAGGTGTCAGAATTGGTAAAAAGGATAGAGCGTGGTGGCATGTCTGGTTTCATAGGAATAAGCCTTGAACTGCTGATGGTGATTCAGTCTTTCTTTTGTGAAGGTAGAGGAGGTCAGAAGATGCCACCTCCTTGTCCTTTTTGCAAAACCCCACTGCATAAATCTTGAATTTCCCAATCACATGGAAAGAACAGTCAATACTTCCACATTCTACTCAGTCTCACAAGTGTGTAGGTCAGTCAGCACTGCCCACACTGGCCATATGAGTTAAGTCAGAACCAAAAGTGAGAGTTAAATAATTACCAAGTTTAGTGAAAGCATCTCCCTTGGGATGAAAGTTACAGCTCTTTATTGCAATTTCTTAACTTCTTGGGTAGTGGAGATTTCATGGTCTGTGTGCTTGTTGATGTCCTGTCCAAATTCTCCAGAGTATAATTATTTTCTGTTGACCTCTGTTCCTGTAGTTGTTTCACTTGGATATAACATTCTTCATTTAAGATTCTAAATTGTTTTGTGGCATTTATATGCACAGTTAAACAGTTGGCATGCTTCAGTGTGTTCTGTTGCAATGTGTAAACATGTTCAAAGATATGAACATTTATGGATATTTCTTTTAATAATTCCACCAGTACACATAGAAAAGTGAATTAATATCTCAGATAAATAGTTACAAAATATGTAGTAAGTATGTAAATGAATACATACACACATGTATCTGTTTCTTAATGATAAACAACAGAGCTGGGACTAAGACCAGCATTATCCAATTCCAAAATATAACATATGATCCACCTTCAAACACCAAAAGTGATGGTATAAGCACTAAATCACAGTCATATAAACATAGATGTATATGTCAGATGGGGATAGGGTGAGTAGATTTGGAAATAAGTATAAATTTTTAAAATGCTAGAGTGGTGCCTAAGGCATTTGAATGCTAATCAGAAGGCTGGTAGTTCAAACGCACCAGCCACTCCTCAGAAGGAAGACTGGGCAATCTACTTCTTTAGAGATACTGCATTGGAAACCCAAGGAGGGATCACTATGAGTTGGAATCTAGTCAACAGCAGTGAGTGTTTTTTGTGTTTATTTTAATTACAACTAATACACCTTGTTTCTCTTATAAAAATGCATTGATTTATGCCTTGAAGAGAGTTTCAGCATAGCAGATCTTGACATTTGGTCACGAAATGACTAATGCATTTGCATACATCCTCTGCTTAGAATTATAATTATTAACTTACTTATGAAGGGGAAAATCCCTTCAATATATAGCTAGCAAGAAACAGACAGGGTGGAGGAGCCAGTTGGACATCTGACCAGACAAGACCTGGTACAGTTCCTGGCATATGGTATAATGGGTACATTGTAAGGATAAGCCTCTTGATGACCTGGGCTAAATGAAGTCACATGGCCTATTTGCAGCTTCCTTCTTGCACAACCTCAGCATGTGTTTATGCATGCCTGATCTCAGAGTCAGACTTTCCTTCACAGTACACCCCATTACTACCTCACAGAAGAGTATCATTCACTAAAGGACATGGAAAAGGTTGGATAGACTGCTACTTTACTTATTGCATGGTAGTTATTTCTCCCTTGGTGTCTACTGACAGCCATTTCTTTCAACATGCCATTGCTTCAGCAGGAAATAATTATTGTAGGTCAAGATTTCAATGTTCTTCCCTGTGAGAACCAGCCTAGTGGTCTGTGGTTGCTCTTAAATAAAGAAACCCTTAACTAAGTTGGGAAATCATTCTCTGGGTGTTTTGATTTCATTCTCAGTCAAGGAGGAGGCTTGTCTCAACCATCCATCTATCCATCCACTCAGCAGCACATTCCTACTGAGTGTCTCCCATGTTAGAGGTACTGTTAAAAGCCATGTTGTTGTTGTTGTTATGTGCTGTCAAGTTGGCCCCAACTCATAGCGACCCCTCCTTGGGTTTCCAAGGCAGTATCACTATGGAAGTAGATTGCCCAACCTTTCTTCCAAGGAGTGGCTGGTGGGTTTGAACCGCCAACCTTCTGGTTAACAGTCAAGTGCCTTAGGCACTATGCTACCAGAGCTCCTAAGGACTCCTAAAAAAAGTGTCTAAAAATGTTAAGTTTGTAGTATCACTTTTATCTGGTCACAGTCAATTAAAACCCAACCTGTTTCTGTTGAGTAGATTTCAACTCATAGCTGCTTTGTAGGGCAGAGTAGAACTGGTCCATAAAGTTCACAAGGTTATACATTTTTTGGAGGCAGACTGCCACTTCTTTCTTCCACATCATGGTTTCTGAGTTTGAAGTGCCAGTTATTCAGTTAGCAGCGAAGGCCTTAACCACTACCCACCAGAGCTCCTTCTTAATCAATTAGCAGGTAAATTGAAATACAAATGAATATTATTAGGTGGAAATATCAGAATATGTAGACTTCCTTCTAGAATTAGGAATTTATTACAGGATTAGTATATAAATTACTTTATAGCCCTATTTTAAAACTGTTTCCATTTGATTTTATCACATATACAACATGTTTTGAGCACAACTTATTCCATGGCAAGCACTATAGTTATTCTAAGAACAAAATACTACTAAGAACAAAATAGAAGTTACCATCATTCAACTGTTAAGAAAATGAGGCTCAGAGACATTAAATTACTTGTCCATGCTTACCAAGTTACAGAAATAAGTAACAGGATCAGAATTTGAATGCGGCAAATATCATATATAATTCTAGCTACATATCTACCATGACACATTGGAGATGGTTCATATGCTGTTTTTAAAAAGTTGCTAAAGAAGTTTTAAAAGTTTCTTCAGAATTTTACATATAATGAGTAAATTTTTATATTATCTTTGTGGAGAACAATTCTAAAGAATTAAAACATGAACAAAAATAGGTCGGAGAAAGAAAAAGAAATTTCTGATTAGAGAAAGAAGAGTTATTAGGGAATCCAATTGGAAAAAAAAATTATTGTAGTCACCCATAATCTCTTGTTAGAATATCTGCTTATGATTACAAAAGTTAAATTAAAAACAATTCAGAAATCTAATCAGAGGTCCAGATAGGACAATTTAAAATCTTTTCTACAATTCAAGGATAGCAATCCTGAACTCTTAACTGAAGAGGAAGTTTTAACTGATGTGTGTTGAACCACAGGTTAAACTCTTAAAAAGCCCAGAGTATTCATAAAGTAGGTAACAGTGAAATAATGGAAAGAGTAGAGTAAGATCTTTTCAATCAAAACTAGCAAATCTTAGAAAGAAAAAAAAACAAAGCAAACCAAACTCACTGACGTTGAGTCGGATCTGACTCATAGTGACCCCTCCTTGGGTTTCTACGGCAGTATCACTACAGAAGTAGATTGCCCAACCTGCCTTTAAGGAGTGGCCGGTGGGTTTGAACCACCAGCCTCTGGTTAGCAATCAAATAGCTTAGTCACTACGTCACCAGAGCTCCCCTTAGAGAGAAAGAGACTAACAATTAAAAAAGAAAATTTTCAGATTCAATTTATTATATTCTGCCTTAAATTTATCTTTCCATATTCCTAGACAACTGCCCTTCTCAGGAGTGTACTACAATAGCTTCAGTGAGACAAACCAAAAACAAACTCACTGCCGTTGAGTCGGATTCAACTCATAGCAACCTCTCCTTGGGTTTCCAAGGCAGTATCACTACAGAAGTAGATAGCAAGAAACACTCCAAGTGGGAATAACTGGGAGGACAGAAAGAATGCATTTAACATTTAATAAGGGGAGGGGAGTGGAGGGTGACAAAGGGAAAAGTCCAGGCTGGCTTTTGGTTGCTATCATGAATAGCTAGTTGGATAGCATTTTATAAGCAAGATAATGAATTCAATGAAAAGACCAAAAGGAAGGGAGTATAAGTTTGAAAGTGTGAATTTTTTGGTAATTTTGGGAGATCAAGATGGCATTGCATAGCAGGCAGTAGGATAGAAACAGTTGGAATTCCAGAGAGAATCTGAGCTGGAAATAGGGCTTCAGGAATGATTACATGAATGAAGAGAAAAAAGTACACCAAACAACTGAAGCATACACAGAGAATGAGGGAGGTAGAGGGGACTGCAACAGAGTAGGTAGAGAGGGCAGAGGACCCAAGGGGGCAAGATAAAAAGCAAGAAGGAAAAAGGACTAGTCAATGGTGTCAAATGCCAAAGAGGTGTCAATTAAGGATGGATGCAAGGACATGGAACCATTGACAGAGTAGTTGTGTTGACAAGGTGGTAGAAACTCCGAAGGTCACAGAGTGAGAGGTAAGTAAGAAGCAAAAATTATTAATAGACTTGATGGTTAAATAATAATAAGGAGAGGAATATATGTATACTGTTGCTTAATGACAAGGCAGAGTCAACAGGTAGAAAAGTTGAAGGCTGAAAACATCTGGAAAAGATTAATTGATATGTAAGAACCTAGAAGAAGTAAAATGGAGATGTGGCCAAGAGCACAGGTGACAAGATTAACAATGAAGAGAAAAAGGAGTAGCTTCTTCCCTGAATCTACGCAGTGGTTCTCAATAGAAGCAGAGGAAATGTATAAATGTGTAGTGGCAACTGTTTCATTTGTCAAAATTACTGGAGGCCCAACTTGCATTAAATAGGGAAGGAAACTAGGAAAGTTGTCATTCAAAAGACACAACAAAGAATTGTCCTGTTTCCTACACAACTATCAAATCTCCCAGCAGACATTCATGTGGGTGAAAAAAATCTGTCTATAACGAAAACTCTGTTGTACATATAAGAGCAAAGTGTCTCTGCATGGTTTTAATATACACAAATTTTCCAGTAATATGGCTACTGTGTAATTTAAGAAAAATAATTGAGTTAGCTTTGTTTAGATATTTACCAAGAATTAACCGTAATTTCAGAAATTCATGTCATCAACAAGAAACACAGCTCATAGTTTTAAGTGACCAATCAGCACAACTCTATCTTTTTGCATTTGTAGGTATCCTACTGATTCTACAAAGATCAGCAAGCATTTGACAAATGAGGTCACACTTGAGAATTTACATATGGAAATACATATTGTCTCATTACAAATTATTTTTGTTGTTGTTCTTATATTAGAATTTGTTGTTGTTAGGTGCTGTCCAGTCGTGTCAGACCCATAGTGACCCCATGCAGCAGAACGAAACACCGCCCAGTCCCATACCAGCTCCACGATCCCTGCTACACTTGAGCCCATCACCACAGCCACTGTGTCAATACCTCTCCTTGAGGGTCTTCCCCTCCTTTGTTGACCCTCTGCCTTACCAAGCATGACATCCTTCTGCAGGGAATGGTCCCTTCTGACAACATGACCAAAGTAGGTGAGACGAAGTCTGGTCATTCTTGTTTCCAAGGAACATTCCAGCTGCACTTCCTCCAGGACAAATTTGTTAGATCTTTTAGCAGTCCATGGCACTTTCAACATTCATCACCAGCACCACAACTCAAAAACATCAACTTTTATTTGGTCTTCCTTATTCATTGTCCAGCTCTCACATGAATATGAGGCAATTGAAAATACCATGGCTTGTGTTAGGCACACCTTAGTCCTGAAGGAGATGTCTTTGTTCTTCAGCACTTGAAAGAGGTTCTTTGCCGCTGATTTGCCCAGTGCTATACATTGCCTAATGTCCTGACTGCTGCTTCTATTGGCATTAGAATTTGGCCATTATTTTTATTTTTAAAATTATGTCTATAAGTGAGTTATATATTAATTTTATATCAGGATAGTAATGAAGATGTTACAAAATGTGTTATAAAGAGGTTGTTGGTTCTTATAGGCTGAAATTAACAGGACTAAAGAACAGTCAATCTGTATGCTGAGCAAATAATCCAAGAAGCTGGGCTATATGAAGAAGAATGTGGCATTAGGATTGGAGAAAGTCTCATTAACAATCTGCAATAAGCAGATGACATAACCTTGCTTGCTGAAAGTGAAGATGACTTGAAGCACTCATAGATGAACATCAAAGATTACAGTGTTCAGTATAAAATACACCTCAACAAAAAGTAAACAGAATCCTCACAACTGGACCAATAAGCAACATTATGATAAATGGAGAAAAGATTGAAATTGTCAGGGATTTTATTTTACTTGGATCTACAGTCTACACCCAGTCAAGAAATCACCCGGTCAAGAAATCAGAAATCATATTACACTGGGCAAATCTTCTGCAAAAAGACCTCTTTAAAGTATTAAGGGGCAAAGATGTCACTTTGAAGACTAAGATACCCCTAACCCAAGCTATGGTATTTTCAATCACCCCATAAGCATGTAAAAGCTTGAAAATGAATAAGGAAGACTCAGAAAGAGTTGATGCCTTTGAATTGTGGTCGTGAAGAATACTGAAAATACCATGGACTGTCAGAAAAAGAAACAAATCTGTTCTGGAAGAAGAGCAGCTGGAACGCTCCTTAGAAGCAAGAATAGCCAGACTTCATCTTACCTACTTTGGTCATGTTGTCAAAAAGGACCAGTACCTGAAGAAGGATATATCATTCTTGGTAAAGTGAAGGATCAGTGAAAAAGGTGAAGACCTTCAATGAGATGAATTGACACAGTGGCTGCGATGATAGGCTCAAACATAGTTAGCATTGTGAGGTGGTGCAGGACCACTCACTGTTTCGTTCTGTTGTACATAAGGTCACTATGAGTCAGAGCCAACTCAATGGCACCTAACAACAATAACAGAGAAGAGAAAAAGTGGGCAAGTCCAGATATGTTACTGTGTTTGTCAGGTGCTGTCAAGTTGGCTCTAACTCAGAGAGACACAGAATACAACATGGCCCAGTCCTGTACCACACTCACTATCCTTGAGCCCATTGTTGTAGCCACTTGTTGAAAAGTCTTGTTGAAAGTCTTCTGGTTGAATCCATCTTGTTGAAAGTCTTCCCATCTTTTCTGACCTTCTACCCAGATATATTAGTAACTTCGAAAACTAAAATGGAACCATAGTAGGTAGACCTCCGAGTATCAATCAGGGTTTTACTGAATATGGCCTGAATGTTTTTTTGGAGATTAATTTGATGGTGGTCCTAAAATGTCCCCTTAAGATGTTGGTGAATTTCATTCTCTATTCTTTTTATATCTATATTATAGATCTTCATATTATTGTGAAAATAGTTCCAACTTCTTTTACACATGGGACCTTTGCAGCTTAGCCATTCAGATCAATTACAACTGCTTCTCTTTGTCCATTCCTTGATCCCTACTGTCTTGGTGACAACCCCATTGCTGGATAGACAAACTCTTTTTTTCTTCTTTAGCTTGAAAGCATTCTCCTAAAGTAACAATTGTACTCCCCAAAAATCATCACTTGACTATAAAAAGGGTGACCATAAAGTTCATTATTCAAATGGGATTCATTTGAGAATGAAAGGGAATGCTATTAGTAATTCCTTGGAGACAAGAAAAAAAAAAGGGACTATCCTGGGCAAACAAGGATGTCTTTTCACCCTAGTTATACACTCCAGGCATCCAGGCATGGTGAAGAAAGAATCTGTAATTATGTCTTCACCATGGGACTGCCGCCCAGACATTCTTGCCTAGACCAAATGGTAAACAAGTACTTGTGAGAAAAATTAGCTCTTGAAGGAGGAACCACCTAATTCATCTTTGCATTTCTAGTCTCTGGAGTATTCAGTACATGTTTGGGAAATAGGGTTCAGAGCTCAGACACTTGGATGTTGTTCTAATGTACTAACCCACCTGATATGATAGTTATGTTGTGACCAGAAATCTTTGCGTGGCTTGCATGGCAGAAAACTGTTCATGGGTACCACCGCACAGAATGCAGAACAATGTCCTAATGCAGCCATGGGACAATGAATAAGGAAGACCAAAGAAGGGCCTTTTGAGTTATGGGGTTGGCAAAGAATGCTGAAAGTACCATGGACTATTAAAAGATCTAACAAATCTGTCCTGGAGGTAGTGCAGCCTGAATGCTCCTTCAAAGCAAGAATGGCCAGACTTCATCTTATATACTTTGGTCATGTTGTCATAAGGGACCATTCCCTAGAGAACGATGTCATGCTTGTTAAGGCAGAGGGTGGATGAAGGAGGGGAAGGCCCTGAACGAGATGGATTGACACATTGGCAGCAGCGATGGGCTCAAGTATAGCAAGGATCATGGAGCTGGCACGGGACTGGACAGTGTTTCATTCTGCTGTGCATAGGCTCGCTATGAGTCAGAGATGACTCGATGGCACCTAACAACAACAACAACAATGCAGCCATGTAGGTGGCTGTTTAGGAAACGCCAAAGTATTTTTTTTTTTTTTATTAGGATTTGGGTGAAGATTTACAGAGTAAATTCACTTTTCATACAGCAGTTCACATATACTTTGTCTCATGTCATTGACCAAAATTTACAATGCAGCAGCTCCCCTCCCACTTCCTCCCCATAGTTACCTCCTCCCAGTGTCCATCCCTTCATACTCTTCTGCACCCTGAGAGGCCCATTGTCTGCCAACCCTGTATATGATCTTGGATACACTCTCCATTTAGACATACATAATTGTTTAGCTTGTTCACCCATCTATCCGTCCCTATACCCATGTTTGCTTTCATTGACAACTCAGTATTGTATTTGCAAAGGGGTTCATATTTGTTGTCTGTACTGCCCATGTAACTCTCTCTGTCTTTCTCATCCTCAATGCTGCCATATTGGTCACTCACATTTGGTACATTGCCCTTCTCTTCACCCAAATCAATATTTATCTCTATCTATCTAACAGCATTCCCTCCCCTTCCCTCCCACCCCTGGTAACCAACAAAGAAAATGTCCTCCAATATATAAACCTTTCCTTAACTTTTACAATAACGGACTAATACAATATTTGTCCTTTTGTGACTGACTTATTTCGCTCAGCATAATGTCCTCCAAGTTCATCCACGTTACGCGGTGTTTTGCAGATTCTACATTATTCTTTAGCGTTGCATAGTATTCCATTGTGTGAATGTACCAAAGTTTGGTTATCCATTCCTCAGTTGTTGGACATCTAGGTTGTTTCCAAGTTTTGGCTATTGTAAATAGTGCTGCGATGAACATCGGCGTGCATATATCTCTTCTTGTTATGGCTCTCACTTCTTTAGGGTATATACCTAGTAATGGGATGGCTGGGTCAAATGGTATTTGTATTTCCAACTTTTGAAGGAATCGCCATACTGCTTTCCACAATGGTTGTACCATTTTACAGTCCCACCAGCAGTGTATGAGAGTCCCAATCTCTCCACAACCTCGCCAGCATTTGTTATTTTCTGTCTTGTTGAACTTTGATACTAGTGCTGGAGCAAGATGGTATCTCATTGTTGTTTTGATTTGCATCTCTCTAATAGCTAATGATCGTGAGCATTTCTTCATAGGTTTGTTGGCCGCTTGAATATCCTCCTTGGTGAAGTGTCTATTCATGTCTTCTGCCCATTTTTTTAATTGGATTGTTTGTCTTTTTGTTATTGAGGTGTTGGAGTGTTCTATAAATTCTAGAGATAAGTCCCTTGTCAGATATGTTATTACCAAATATTTTTTCCCAATCTGTAGGTTCTCTTTTGACTCTTTTGGAGAAGTCTTTGGAAGCACATAAACATTTAATTTTTAGAAGGTCCCAATCATCTGGCTTCTCTTCTGCTGTTGGTGCATTTTGAATTATGATTGGTAGTCTATTTATACCAAATATTAGGACCCTTAAGTTTAAGCCTAAATTTTCCTTGAGAAACTGTATAGTTCTAGGTTTCACATTTAAGTCTTTGATCCATCTGGAGTTTGTTTTTGTGTGCGGTGTGAGGTACAGATCTTGTTTCATTTTTCTGCAAATGGATCTCCAGTTTTGCCAGCACCATTTATTAAACAAACATTCTCTTCCCCACTTAATGGATTTGGGGCCTTTGTCAAAGATCAGCTGACTATAGGTCGATGGATCTATACCTGGGTTCTCAATTCTATTCCATTGGTCTATGTATCTCTCATTGAACCAATACCAGGCAGTTTTGACCGCCAAAGTATTTTAACAAGGACTTTAAGAAGCTCTGAAGAAACACAAGAGTAAAAATTTTAGAATTTTAGGGTTAATCTAGGCCTTTCCATACAGCTCAGCCCACAGTTAAAACCGCCAGAATAGTACTTCTTAAACTTGAATGTGCATATGAATCACCTGTAGATCTTATTAAAATGCAGGTTGTCATCTGTAGGTTTGGGTACAGGTTAGAATCTGTGTTTCTAACAAGCTCCCAGGAATGGTGATGCTGCTGGTCCCCAGACCACACTTTGAGTAGCAAAGGCCTTAAGGTACTTAGATTCTAGAGTTGGTATTCACATCTGGTTGTAATTTTTTATTTTTCTTCACTAGCCCAAGTACTCAACCATGGCTATAAATGTATTTCATTTGTCTCTCTCTTCCCAGGCCTTCACTCCACAAATGGCATGACTGTGTGCCCAGCATATGGTTGCTAAGTGACACCAAATCACTTTGACTCATAGCAGCCCCATATGGCAGAGGAAAACTGTGGCATAGGACTTTTGTGGCTATAATCTTTATGAAAGCAGATTGCCAGGTCTTTTTTTTCCCATGGAGCCACTCTGTGGGTTCGAACCACCACCATTTTGGTTAGAAGTCACATGCTTAACCATTTGTGCCACCAGGGCTCTGTCTAGAGTACTGTAAAAGCTCATTATAATTGTATTGACTGGATGATAGAAAGCACTTCAGTTGTGTCTTCTTACAGAACCATCAGCCAGTAAATCACCCTCTTGTGTGGAAGGACCTAGTTGATGATATAGCTTAGTCCCTTTGTGTACAGTTACTCAATCTTCAGTATATTCTTTTCTCTTTCAAAGCCAATTTCAAATGCACTTTTACTCTTAGAAAACTTTCACTGAATTAGTGTAGCCTCTGTCTCCAGGATCAAGCTAGTGGTTCCTGCTCAGCTTTAGTCCTTGACTAGGGATGCTGCCTAGACACAAACTGATGCATTGACTCAAGAAACCACTGTTCCCACTTTTTCCTCCCCAAAAGAGAATTTGGAAGAAAGTGAGCTATAGGTCTATGCCTCCTGTACTCTGGATTGACCTCACACAAATACTCATCTTCTGTGATCCTCAGCTTTCTTTCTGTAAATGGGAATAACACCTTCTTCAAAGACTATTAAATGAGGTAAACCTGAGAAAGCTTCACTCCTATATAACTCTCCTGAAGTAATTTTGGTAAGGTCGCCAACAGCATCTGTATCAGAGAAACAGAACCAGTAGGAGATATATGTACATATAAAAACAAATTCACTGCCGTTGAGTTGGATCCAACTCATACCGACCCCTCCTAGGGTTTCTGAAGTGGTATCACTATAGAAGTAGGTTGCCCAGTCTTCCTTCTGAGGAGTGGCTGGCAGGTTTGAACCACCAACCTTCTGGTTAGCACTCAAATGCCTTAGGCACTATACCACCAGAGCTCCCATATATACATATCTACATATATATGTGCGTGTGCATGTGTGTGTATGTCTGTGTGTATATGTATATATATATATAGATAGATAGATAGATAGATAGATATAGATATAGATAGATAGATAGATAGATAGATAGATAGATAGATAGATATAGATATAGATATTAAGAGATATATTACATTGAATTGACTCACATGAATGTGGGCAAGTCTGAAATCTGTGGGGCTGGCTGTTAGGAATGGGAGGATAGAACTCTTGGGTATGAGCTGACACTGCAATCCACAGGTGGAATTTCTTCTTCTTCAAGCAAACCTAGGCCTTTCCATTGATTGAATCAGGCCCACTCATATTATCTAGGATAATCTCCCTTTTTAAGTCAATTAATTATTGACTTTAATCATTTCTTCCAAATATCTTCGCACCACCACCAAGATGAGTGTTCTATTGAATAACTGGAGACTGTAGCTAGCTGAAGGAGATCTGGTTGTGTGGTGATTAAGGTATTTGACCACTAACTAAAAGGTTTGCAGTTTGAATGCACCAGCCACTCCGCCCCACTAGAAACCATTCTGCAGGAGAAACATGAGGCAGTCTACTTTCATAAGGACTTGTAGCCTTGGTATCCCTATGGGGCAGTTTTCCTCTGTGCTGAAATGTCATTATGAGTTGGAAGCCACTCAGTGGCAGTGGGTTTGGTTTGGGTTTGGCAGCTAGCTAAGTTGACATATAAAATTCGCCATCACTGCATCTCATTGCCATGTGTAAAGGCCTCTTTTCAAAGGCTTTGCTCAACTAGCCCCATCTGCAACTCCTTCATTGTTGCTCCACTCTTTCAACCTCAGAAGCTAGAGTGTTGGTTTTGAACTTGAATTCATGTACTTGTTTTCAAATCAGAAACATGCTAATTATTTAAAAAGAAAGCAAAGCAAAGCAAGACAAAACCACCAAGCAGGCAAAAAGAAAATTCTAATATTTGGAGTAGCTAAGAAGATGCATAGGAGAGGTTTCTAGGAGCAAGACAAAGACCTGGATTTGAATCACAGTTTTGGTGATTACTTTCTAACTGACCTTAAATAAAGATTCATCTTCTGTGATCCTCAGCTTTCTCTCTGTAAACAGGAATAACACTTTCTTCAAAGACTAAGAGAGTGTACAGTCCACTACTTAGTCATGCTTGACTTACCCTCTTATACTCACCTCACATACTTCCTCCTTGTCTGAAAGTGCCTTTTCTGTCTTTTTAACTTACTCTACTCCTTGGACCATTAAGTATTGGATGTTCCTCAAGCATTCTTTAAATTTTTTATTTTACTACATACTCTGGGAATTCTCAGACCTTCTCGTGGCTTCCACTACCAACTACTCCCTCCTCTGGGTGTTCATGATGGAAGTCTGGGTTAGAAAAAGCAATTCAGAGTCAGTTGCCACCCCTCTGCCTCACCCTTCACCCACAAGAAATGAATTCCATCTCTTTTTCCTTGGAAATATCATTCTCTACTTTTCCATCTCCTTTACCCCTGCCTTAATTCAGACTCCATTATCATTTTCCTGGTTTAGTGAAATAATTCCTTAACTAGCTTCTTTAATGAAAGACACAAGGAAACAACTAGTCCAAAGGGTCAATGGACCAGGTAGGTGTACCCCAGCCTCCAAGACCCTGAGACCAGAAGAAGTAGATAGTGCCTGGCTACCACTGCTGACTGCTCTGAAAGGGATCACTATACAAGGTCCCAAATAAAGTGGGAGAAAAATGTGTAGCAAAACTCAAAGTCATGAAAAAGACCAGGCTCTCCTTCCCACCCTACCAGGCTTATTGTTCTTTTAGAGACAGATGGAACCCCTGAAACTGTGGCCCTTAAACACTCTTCAAGCCAGGAACTGAACTCACCCCTGTGGCTCAACTTTCAGCCAAACAGGAGACAGGCCTATGAGGTGAACAATATTACAAAGAAGGTATGTACTCATTAGAACAATCAACCATATGAGACTAAAAGGGCAGCATTTGCCAAGCTAAGAAGGCCAGAGGGACAGGAAAAAAGGATGAAGGGAAATGTAAGCACAGGAAGGAAGTGGGAAGAGTGCTGTTACATTGCGGGGATTGCAATGAACATCACAACACAAAATGTGTATGAACTGTTGAGTGGAAAACCAGTTTGCTCTGTAAACTCTCATCCAAATCACAATAAACAAACTAATCTATCCCACTCTACATTCTCTTTTCATTCATAATAAAGATCCCAGAGTTCCTCTTCTAATGCAAATACCTAATTACTCAACTTCAGTTCTTAAAAAGTTTAAATGGAACCTTGATGGATAAACTGCAAACCCATTAGTGCATCTTACAAAGTCCTTGATCAGCTGGTTCCAAATCTCTGTCCAACTGCCCCTTTTGTTGCAGCCCTGCCATCTGACATTCCTAGGGCGTTCCTGCTTTTCCCTCTATGCCTTGCCCATGCTGTTCTTACCCTCAATCCTACTTTCCTTTTTTTCCCATCATTTGAAGTCTTGCCCTGGACAAGAATTAACTACCCCTACCCTTGTGCTTTCAGTGAAAAATAGGAAGAACTTCAACGAGATGGATTGACACAGTGACTGCGGCGACGAGCTCAGGTATAGGAGGGATTGTGAGGATGGTGCAGGATCAGGCAGTGTTTCTTTCCTTTGTACATGGGGTACAACAATTGGAGCCAAACTTGATGACACCTAACAACAACAACAATCCTTGTGCTCACTTAATGATTTACACACACCTCCTTTTGAATATCTGTCTCATTACATTGCTGGTCCTTACTTATTGATGTGTCTCTTTCCCACCCTACAGGATTCCAGCTCCTTGATGGCAGACATTACGTCAATGTTTTCATCTGTAAAATCTGAAGAACAGATCAGTGGTCTGGTACATAGCTGAGGCTGATTACTTGTTTGTAAAATGAGCAAATAAGGTAATGAATGAATGAATCACAAATCCTTGTCTCTGTGATGCTGGATTGTTGACACAAAATCAAGTCCGTTTATAAGACCAAAAGCCAAACCCATTGCTGTCTGACTCACCTGTTTCAGAGAGAACTGTGTGGCGCTGTCAATGGCTGTGATCTTATGGAAGTAGATTGCCAGGCCTTTCTTCTGTGGCATGACTAGGTGGATTTGAATCAGCAACCTTTCACTTAGTAGTTGAATGCAAACTGTTTGCACCACCCAGGGACCTAAGGTGGCCATGAGGGCTCCCTATTCAGCATCTTTACCAGTCTTTGGTTTGGCTGGTTTCCAAGCCCAAATACCCTAATAAATCAGCCCAGAAAAGTTAAAAGCCTTGCTCAAAGTAACCTAGCTGTGAAGTGAGAAGGAGGGAAGCAACTTTAAATCATATCTCTGTGCTCTTTTCAATGTAGTGTGGTTGCCTCTGATAAGCAGAGAGTGAGAATAAATATCTAAGAAACACACTTTTTCTAAAAAGAGAAACTTTTCTCTAAAATCCTTGTGAACTTCTTTTGTTAATGCTGTACTGGAGTATGAAAGATTCACTATGCACTGGGGAGATGCTGCAGAATGCAGGAAGTTTAGATGAGCAGAGGAAAAAAAATGAACAAGAAGAGATTTATACTGTAAGCCCTCCACTTCAGTTTTGGTGTAGAGAGCATAAGAAATACCCTCAAAAGTCATCTTTAATAAGCAAGCATCGTGTAACTAAGCCTGTCTATGGATCAACAGATGCTGAGGTGATTTTGGCCTAGTAGCTTTAATACTATCCTTTTGTCCCAGAAGGGGCATAGTTTTCTTAGGTGTCTTTTCTTTAGTTGAACTCAATGTAAATAGAGAGGATAGGCCTTGGGGTCACATAAGTGGTCATCCATAAGAAGCTTTGCATAATATTAATAAACAGAGGTGAAAATACTAAACAGAGTAGTATTTTTAAGTGGATGTGCAGCAACTTGATATTTTCAAAGTTCACTAATCACTAGTTTAATAAACCTGTTCAGCATGACACATGCTTCTCTTCCTTTTTAGAAGTCCATACTCTACATAATTAAGGTCTATTTGCATTGACATGTTGTTTCTGAGCTACTTCCCCTCCCTTACAGCTTGCTAAACTGAGTTTCTTAAGCACCTATGGTTTTGGGAAGAACATGCTCAGCATTTCTCAAGCTGAAAGAACAGAAGAAAATATTTAAGTCTCGAGTTGCAATACTGAAAGATTATGAGGGCAAAATATTGAATGATGCAGGAAGCATCAAAAGAAAATGGAAGAAATATACAGATTCACTTTACCAAAAAGAATTGGTTGATGTTCATCCATTTCAAGAGGTGGCATATGATCAAGAACCAATGGTATTGAGGGAAGAAGTCGAAGCTGCACTGAAGGAATTGGCAAAGAACAAGGCTCCAGGAATTGACGGAACATCCATTGAGATGTTTCAACAAACAGATGCTCCACTGGAGGCACTCACTCAGTTATGCCAAGAGATTTGGAATACAAGCTACCGGGCCAACTGACTGGAAAAGATCCATATTTGTACCCATTCCAAAGAAAGGTTATCCCACAGAATGTGGAAATTATCACATTATGATCACATGCAAGTAAGATCTCACTGAAGATAATTCAAAAACGGTTGCAGCCGTATATTGACAGAAAACTTCCAGAAATGCAAGCTGGATTCAGAAGAGGACATGGAACAAGGGATATCATTGCTGATGGCAGATGGATCTTGGCTAAAAGCAAAGAACACCAGAAAGATGTTTACTTGTGTTTTACTAACTATGCAAAACCATTTGATTGTGTGGATCATCACAAATTGTGGATAACATTGAGAAGAATGGGAATTCTGGAACACTTGACTGTACTCATGAGGAACCTGTACATAGACCAAGGAGGCTGTTGTTCAAACAGAACAAGGAGACAGTACATGGTTTAAAATCAAGAAGGAAGCGCATCAGAGTTGCATCCTTTCACCATACTTACTCAATCTATATGCTGAGCAAATAATCTGAAAAACTGGATTATATGAAGAAGAATGTGGCATCAGGATTGGAGGAAGACTCATTGACAACCTGAGATACACAGATGACACAATTTTGCTTGCTGAAAGTGAGGATGACTTGAGGCACATACTGATGAAGATTGAAGACTACAGTGTGGATGGATTACACCTCAATATAAAGAAAACAAAAATCCTCATAACTGGTCTAATAAACAGCTTCACGGTGGAGATTGATGTTCTCAATGATTTCATATTACTTGGTTCTACAATCAACACCAAGGGAAGCAGCGGTCAAGACATCAAAGGGTGTATCGCATTGGGGAAATCTGCTACAAAAGACCTCTTTCAAGTGCTGAGGAAGGAGCAAAGATGTCTCCTTGAAGACTAAGGTGTGCCTAAATCAAGTCATGGTATTTTCAATTGCCTCTTATGCATGTGAAGGCTAGACAATGAATAAGGAATACCGAAGAAGAATTGATGCTTTTGAGTTGTGGTGTTGGAGAAGAATGCTAAAAGAATACCATGGTTTGCTAAAAGGAACAGATCTCTCCTGGAAGAAGTGCAGCTGGAATGCTCATTGGGAGTGAGACTAGCTAGACTTCATCTCACCTACTTAGGTTATGTTGTCAGAAGGAACCATTCCCTGGAGAATGACATCATGCTGGGCAAAGTGGAAGGTCAATAAAGGATGGGAAGGCCCTTGATAAGATGGATGGACACAGTGGCTGCACAGATAGATGCGATGGGTTCCAGTATAGCAAGGATTGTGAGGTTGGCACAGGACCGGGCAGTGTTTCCTTCTACTGTGCATAGGGTTGCTAGGAGTCGGAGACACTTGACAGCATCTAACAACAACATATGTTTCTGTGTTCTGGATATTCAGTGTGTGTGTTTGTGATATATACTTATTAAGTACTTGATATATACAGCTTTTTAAATTGATTACTTTATTTAACCCTCACAATAACCTTATAAGGCAGGTACTGTAATTATTTTCATTTTTTAACAGTGATGAAATGGAAAGCCTGGAAATAAAGTATCTTCCTAAGATCACCCAGAAAATAAATGGTAGAATAGAGATTTGACCCAAGCTCCAAAGTAGGGCAGAGACTGTCTGTATTTTTCACCACTTCATCTCCAGTACATAATAGGTTCTCAGCAAATATTTGTTGGATGAATGGATATGCTACAGTGTTACTCAGTCTTACAGATAAATAGTGTAAGTTTTTTTCTGCCCTGTTCCTACCCACACCTGCCCTACAGGAAGTTCAGAAAGGCTCTGCAATCCTGAGACCAGGATTATCTTTATTGGAGGAAAGTAACAGGTGAAGATTGTAAGGATGAGAGTGTGGCAATTTCCAAGGCCTCTTGGAACATGTTGTTGGTTGTTAGATGCTATCCAGTCAATTTTGACCATAGTGACCCCATGTGACAGAGAAGAACTGCTCCTTATGGTTTTCTAGGCTGTAATCATTACAGAATCAGAAAGACAAAGTCTTCTCCCACAGAGCTGCTGGAGGGTTCAAACAACTAACCTTTCAGTTAGCAGCCAAGTGCTTAACCATTGTGTCAACAGAGCACCTTACTCAGAGCATAGAAAGTGCCTAAGTAAGTGTAGTTTCCCTCTTAACTCCTTGAAACCTTGAAGGCATAGGTCTTCAAGTCTTCTTACTGCAACAAAGTCCAGCTGCTGGGGGCACAACTGTAGGTACCAGGTGAATACAGGCCCAGCAGAATAATAATAAGACACCACAGTAGCCCTGCTTCTTATCCAAAACAAAAAGCACACTCTTGATCCACTTCCACCTTTTTAGAAACCTTTTCACTAATATCTGTGGAATGATTCCTAGTACTGTGAAGCCCTACATCAGGGCTGAGGTTAAGCTATATTTTTTCTTGTTATATTAATTGGTATAATTTGGTGAGCTTGGAGGTCAAACTGATTTAGATTTAAACTCTGCCTTCAAAGAAAAAAGCTGTGTGGCCTTGGCAAAGCACTTAACCCCTCTGAGCTTCAGTCCTTTCAACTGTAAAATCAGACATATTACTTGCCCCGTAGGGTTACTATGAAGGTGATCACCTGATATAATAGAGAGATTGGCAGCAATTTGCAAGTACTTATAGTCAGGCCAATTTTTAGCTCTGTGACTTGGAACAAGTTTCTTTACTTTTCTCATCTGTAACAACTGGAATAATACCTAGATGATAGGATTGTCACAAAGATCTAATTAGATGACATATTTAAAGAACAAGAAAACTAAACCCCCTGACACTAAGTTGATTCCGACTAATACTAACCCCCACTGGGTTTCCGAGATGGTAAATCTTTACAGAAACGGATTGCCTAGTCTTTGTTCTGAGAAGTGGCTTGTGGGTTTGAACCACCAACCTTCTGGTTAGGAGTCAAATGCCTTAGGCACTGCACCACCAGAGCTCCTTAAAGAACATAAAAGAGTGCTTAATATATAGGTTTGTGTTCAACAAATGTTGGTCCCATCTCTTCTTTCTTCCTTTCTACTAAACTCCAGAAATCTAAGTTGTCTTATAACTGCCCTTTGCTCTGCATGTACCATCATTATGTCTCTGTGGTCCACTCCATACCTTACATTTGCCCATATTCTAACAACTTATAACTTGACTCATTATATATTGTTATTTCCAGGTGCCCTGCTTCCAGGTCAATCACACACCTCAGTGTTGAGATCAAAATTCTCTTCCCCTGTCCATATATTTTCATTGCCATCAGACTCACCAAGGACATTCCATTCTGAATTAGGACCAATACAGCACCATCTCTAAAGCCCTCCACTCCATCCAAACTGAAGAGAGTATGTGTCCCTGTCTTCTTGATGCATGTTTGTCATTTCCTCAAAGCAAGCATTGTCACACTCTCTCTCTTTCTCCAATTTGAGCTTGACACTAGGATATACCCATGCCCTATTCTAGGATTCATATACTCGAGGTGGAGGCTCAGAGTAAGAAGAGTAAAAAACATGTTCTGATTTGCTCTGGAAGTCTTGCACATCTCCAAAGTTGTATCAGGTTTTCTCCTGCCTTGCATCCCACAATGCAAAAATTAAAAACAAAACAAAACAAATAAGATGTGTGGGAGGAGTTTCTAAAAATTCTTTCTGGACTATATTTACAGACTATCCCTGCTTTTTTAGTGTCCTATGGGGACATCAGCCCTCTCCATTTAGCATACTACATGATGAAGAACACTGAAGGTACCATGGACTGCCAAAAGAACAAACAAATCTTTCCTGGAAGAAGTGCAGCCAAAATGCTCCTTGGAAGCGAGGATGGCCAGACTTCACCTGACCTACTTTGGTCATGTTGTCAGAAGGGACCATTATTATGCTTGGTAAAGTGGTGGGTCAATGGAAAAGAGGAAGGTCCTCAATGAGATGGATTTACACAGTGGCTGCAACAATAGGCTCAGGAATAGCAAAGATCGTGGGGTGGCACAGGACCAGGCAGTGTTTTGTTCTGTTGTACATAGGCTCGCTATGAGTTGGAACTCAGTCAACAGCACCTAACAACAACAACACATTGTTACAAAAAATCAGTTTAAGTTCATAGAGCATGTGGGGAGAGATGCCATGTTGAAGGAATTCTCACTTTTTCAATCTTGCCTAGAGAGATTTCACATGAAGTTGAAGAAGTAAAGCTGATAAAAAGGATCACCAAAAGTTTGGTGTTAAAAGACAGCAATCTGAACTAGATGTTTTTTTTTCCCCCCCTTGTTTGTTTGTTTTTTCCTTTAGATGAAGGAAACCTGAAAATTAAAGAAGGTACATAGGAAGAGGCAAGATTTAATGAACTCAAGGTTGTAAAGGAAGACATTGAAAGAGCAGGTTCTGAAATGGGCTCACGCTCAAGCCTATGTGATTGGTACTGGAGTAATAGTCCCCATGGGATATGCAGAGTTGAGACGAGTGTGTTACAGTAAAAAAATCAAAATCTTGATCTTTACCATGTTAAACATGAGGTGGTAATGAGACAACAGGAAGCTACTTTGATGAGCCAGCAGAAAAACAAGACTAAATAGTTAGAGAAGTATGAATAACAGAGGTATAAAAGACTTGTTCATTAGATAATCATACCCTTCAATTACCCAGTATTGAGCTTTACAGTTTACGAAATACTTTCACATACATTTTTCCTGAATCCTTAAGACAACCCTGTGAGGTAAGTAATAGTATCTACTTTTTACAGATAAGGCAACTGATATTCTGAGAGATACTGCCTTTGGCCAATGAACTCATTGATTGGTAAATGTTGGAACTGTGATTCAAGTTAAGTCCCCCTTTTGCCTATATCAACATGCTCTCCACAAAACCCATGCTGGCACATTACAAGAGCTCCCTTGCTTTTGTTCCCTTTGAAGATGAAATGACCCAAGTTTTGAGGAACCTGTTACCATAACTACAGTCCTGCCTCAGTATCTGCAGAAGATTGGTTCCAGGACTCCCATAGATACCAAAGTCTATGGATGCTCAATTCCCTTATATAAAATGTCACCATATTGGCATTTAACCTATGCATCCTCCAGTATATACTTTAAATCATCTCTAGGTTGCTTATAATACCGAATATGAATGCTATGTAAATATCACTTTATACTCCCTCTTAATCTTTTAGGCATTGTTTTGACTACTTAATTGCTTTTTATTTGTATTTTTGTTCCCTTGAATATTTTCAATTTACAGTTGGTTGAATCTGCAGATGAGAAAACTGCCCATACAGAAGGCCAACTATTTATTAAATATAAATTTTCCCAGTTGAAGGTCAAGGGGCAAATGATTAAGAGTCTTGGCCTGCATGTCCATAATTCACCAAATGTCCTCTGACTGCCTGGGTATAAGAATCACTGGGTTTCTCCCCAGTATCTGTTACTCCCTTCTTGCTGGCAAAGATAAATTTGACTCAGGGAAAGATGACCCTAATTAAATTCTGATTGCTCTAAACTGAGTAAGATGGCCCATTTTCACAAATATTGTATGAGCCCATTACTGTAAAAAAACAAGAAAGGTTTTGCTTAGGGAAGGGAACTCACTTTGTAGGTTACTGGGGATGAGAGGGAAGGGAAGGGGCTAATTTCAGACTAGTTGAGGGCCACACGCTGGGGGGACGGTATGGAAAAAGTGTGTGACCAGCATGATGACACTGGGGAAAGGGAGAACACTGAATTGTGTACATAAGATATAGATGACAAAGGTTAATACCAGTATATCCACAATACTGCATTAAAATTAACACCAAACACCAGGCTACAGTAAACACATAGAAAACTGAGAAGATCACATGGGGTTCAGTGAACAGAATTATATTCTAGACCAAAGATAGACTCAGCTGAGGCTAATCGTGCACAGATACCAGTGATACAAAATACCCACAATCTTTACAGAAGCAACAGAAGACTAACATAGAGCAATCCCTCATAGACAGCCAGGTACTGTGGGAGACAGATCCACTGGGTCTGCTGACTCAGGACCACAGTATTGGGGGGCACCAGACTCAATTGGCACAACAAAATACATAAAAATCTTGTTCCACAACCTACTTTGGTGAGTGGCGAATGGAGTCTTAAAAGCTTTCGAGCAGCCACCTAAGATGCAGCTAATGGTCTCCTATTATTGGAAGAGAAGAACAGTGCAAAAATCCAAGGGCATATGGAAGCAATCAGCCCTAGGACATGATGGACCTTGAGACCAGAAGAACTAGATGGTGCCAGGCTAACAATGCCAACCACTCAGGAAGGAATCAAAACTGGAGATCCTGGATAGAGTGGGAGGAAAAACATGGAACAAAATCCAAAATTACTGGTCAGATGGAGTCTGGTGTAACTCCCCAAGACTATAGCCCTGGGATACATTTCAGGCACGGAGTAAGAATCACTCCCAAGGGCTGGATCTCAGCTCAATAATAAGTAAGACATACATGCAGAACACTGAAACCAGGGCAATGCACCCACCTACTCTACAGAGGTACATCCCTTGGAGCAATTGGCCATGGGCACCAGAGGGGCAACATTCACAAGGAGGAAAAGCAGGACACACAGGATGCATAACTAAGAAGGGCACAGGGAGGGGGCTGGTTAGTGAGAAGGGAGAGGAGGAGAGTGAGTTAGGGTTGGGGATGATAATTGCGGAGTGAAACCAAATGTACACGGAATGTTGAATGTAAAACAAATTCTGCTCTGTAAATTTGCACCTGTTGTTGTTGCTGTTATGTGCCGTCGAGTCGGACCTGACTCATAGCGACCCCTCCTTGGGTTTCCGAGGCAGTATCACTACAGAAGTAGGATTGCCCAACCTTCCTTCCAAGGAGTGGCTGGTGGGTTTGAACCGCCAGCCTTCTGGTTAGCAGGCAAGTGCCTTAGCCACTGTGCTACCAGAGCTCCCAAATTTGCACCTAAAGCACAATTAAAAAATAATAATAAATTGTTAAAAGGAAAAAAAAAAAAAAAGGAGGATTCAGTTTCCTTTACCTATGGTTGGATGGAGGGAAGAGGATGTGTCCAGTGTTCTAGGAGGCATGTGTGAAGTCTGAAGGACTTGTTTCTAAGAAAGAGAATGGGATGTGTCCCCCCCCCCCTTTATCTCTATAGAAGATGCCATGTTTGAATGTGTTGCACCAGAATTACTCCAATCATCTTATGTCCATTAACATAAAGCCATCACAAAGAAGATGTGAGAAACAGGAGAGATGGAACACACTTGATGATGTTTTGGAACTTCTGTCTTGACAAATCTCTAAACATTTTCTATCTCTTGATTTAATATTAGGTGAAATAATCTATTTCCTTGTCACTTAAGATAATTTGAGTTGGAGTTTTCTGTTTCTTGTAGATAATCACTTTCTAACTGATATCATCAACTCGAGTCTTTATTTTTGCAAATTAATTCCCAGAATTTTGATAAATGACCATACAAATGTAGATATAACTGGGTTATTACTTCTCCTGTTTAGCAGAATATAACTATAAGGATAGGTTTCCATCTTGTATCTTTCCCCATGGTTAGACATTATGTTCCATAATTGGACATTTATGCCAAGTTAAGAATGGGATATAGATAGATAGATAGATAGATAGATAGATAGATAGATATTCCTACTCTCTGATCCATTCTATTGGATCTATAGAAAGTTAGCTTAAGCAAAATTGTATGACCTTTTCTATGAATAGCTATGACCCTTTTTTTCTTTCAACTTGTAATGTAAAATTTTGTCCTAGGAGAATCTGATTTTTTCTTTCCTTATCCATTCTTACTATTTGAGTTTTTCTGTTTTAGCAACACCCTCTTAGTAAATGATAACAAATCTAGAACTAAAAGCACAGGCTAGAAGCTGTAATGGGGGGACCATGGGCTATAGATTGCTCAGATTCTACCTAAAATGAATGGTTACACTTTTCCCAAGGAGAATTAGGAAGAGAATGTCACCCCAAGAAATTGTTTATACATTGTAAGTGTCCTTACAGAGTTCAAAGGTTCCAAACAATTTATTTTATTTATTAAACAACAGATTGTCTCTATTCAGACTTGTTAAGATGTTAAAATGCAAAAAGAGAAAAAAAAGGGGGAAATATAGAAAGAAAAGTCTTACTCTATGAATTGTCCAAATGGCTTTTGCTGAAGCTTAAATAAAACCTGATGGCTATTTATTCTAATTCCATTGTCAAATCTAATAATGTGCCAATGTTATATTGTATAGATTCACTCGTATTAAATGTAAACAGTGCCTGTGAGTGATGTGAATACATTAGCATGGTGTAAATGAAATTCATTATATATGAACTGCCAGCTCTGCTCTGGGACCCTTATGATAATGAGATGTTGCTTCCCTGGAAGGTTTTTCAGTGAGTAACCATTTTTAATAAATAAAATAAAACATGAATCCCTAGAAAACTTAATAGTTCTTTCATTGATAAGAATTTTTTTTTAAAGTAAAGAATGTGTATCAAAAGTAGAGTCCTTCATATGATTAGTCTAGAAGCTATTTCTATCCTGTTCTTTGGAATTATTATTATTATTACAACTCCCCACCATAGTCCTTTTAACGGACAAGATCAGAGGCTGAAAAGCTAGATTATTTTGTTATGACTACTTAACTCTTGGATTTCCCTTGTTGGTCTAGGAAAAAAGGGGGGGATGTTTTTCATTTGAAATATATGAAAGATGCCAAATTCCTATTTGAAGTTGTTAGACTGTTATTGCTAGTAGAACTATAACCTTACTTATGCAAATCACTGGGGTGCATGGTAAGTCTGACATTTACAGAATTAATGAACTAAATAATTAAGTGACCTAGTAAGCGAATTGGTAAACCAGAACTATTAATCTTTTAATGAATTCTTTACTATCACTTAAATAATAAATTTTTTGCATAATTTTAAAGGATTACAGTAAAGAAACATTAGAATAGAAAACCCATTATGTGAAGGAACGTTACTTTTATAAATCTGTCATTATGTCTCTTTTTATTGAATTCATTTCTATTCAGGTTTAGAAAAGTGGCAATTCCTATATTGGTGACTAACAGTCCCCAACTTCGAAGTTTTTTTTTCCCCCTCACTGAGGCAGAAGGGCTTAAGATCACTTACTGCTTCAGAAAACCATAGTCTACAATGAGTAATTAGCATACAGCTATAATTTCAGAAATCCCCTATTTGATGGTGTAATCTCATGTGTTTCAGAATTTCCAAACTCTCATAGGTTAACTAGCACATAAAATACTGCCTCTGCACTGGTTCTCTTTCAAAAAAACATTTCTGTATTCTCCACAAATGGCTATCTTTACATTTCTCTTCAAATAACCTTTTTTTAAAAAAATCAAATCACAGATATTAAAATAACTCTACTAGACTGAACACAAACACATTTTAGAATACTGAAATGTCCAGGGTTATAGCAGTCAATAATGAATCCCCCCCCAAAAAAAACCACATCAAATGCTGTCAATTCCAACTCACAGCAACCCAATAGAACACTCTAACTGCCCCCTAAGGTTTCCAAGGCTGTCAACCTCATGGAAACAGACCAACACATCTTTATCCCACAGAATAGCCGGTGGGTTTGAGTGGCCGAACTTTTGGTTAGCAGTCAAGGGCTTTAACCACGGTACACCAGGACTCCTCAATGTGAGAGGGAACTAAAAGATTAGGTTGGGTCTGCAGTACCACACCGATTGCTTATAAGGGCTGCTCTCACTAGAATGATGGATGGTTGAATGATAAGTATTTAATACCTCCATGAGGAGGAAAAAATGTAAATGTTTAAGTCAAAAGGAGAAAGGATAGAAAAGGTGGTGGCTACAGTGATTTTTTTCAATCCATACAAAGGAAGAAACTGATCATTGTTTAAATTTTGAAAGATTGCAATAAAATTAAATGTATATGGAGCAACTGCCATGTACTCTGTTAAACACACAGGTACATACAGAAGGAAAAGAAGCTTCAGTTCACAAATTTGAGAATATAATCTAAGGAGACAACTAAACCTTCCAACCAACTAATTGTCCTCAAGTTGATTCCAACTTATGGTGACCATGTGTTTCAGAATAGAATAGTCCTCCATAGAATTTTCATGGCTATGACCTTTCAGAGGAGACACCTAGCATATACAAAGATAAGTTCTATAAGAGAAGTAATAATAACCTCAACTCCTAACACATAATATAAACAACCACTCACTTTCATGGAGTCAATTCCAACTCACAGTGACACCTTGGGGTTTCCAAGGTTGTAAATCTTTACAGAAGCAGACTGACTCACCTTTCTTTCATGGAGTGGCTGTTGGGTTCATGCCACTGACCTTTTGGTTAGCAGTCAAATGCCCTAACTACTATACCACCAGAGCTCCTTATCACATAATAGGTAATTAATAAGTATGTGTTGAATGAATGAAGCCCAAAATTGCATGCCACAGATTCTACATCCTGTAGCTTTTTAGACTGAAAGATCAACCCAAGTAGCTTTGCAGCAAATCTAGGTATCTATAAACCTCAGTTTCTGGCTATATGGCAGGCTACATATCCTGGAAAAGCTTCCTAATATATAACACCTAGGAATGCTGCATAAAATATAATAATACTCTTTTAAATGCAGAGCTGAGTTTGCAAAAAAGTAAAGGAAATCCTTAGGGGCCAATGATGAAGAAGAATTTCAAACCAGAGTGGCAAATAGAAGCTGACTCAATGCTGCTCACAAGGCACTTGCCAGTTCTGATCACCAGTAGCCTCACCGGGATGAGGCAATGCTTTGGGTCTGCACACAGAGCAGAGCACTGGAGCTGAGATCTCACATGAAGTTTAGCCTTTCAAAGAATTCATCAGTGAAACAGTAGTCCAAGAAAAAATCTTCACACTGGCAAGGACAAATGCTCAAGGCCTGTTGTTAGCTGCCCTCCAGTCAGCCCCCAATTCATGGTAACTCCACGTACAACAGAATGCAATGATGCCCTATTCTGCACCATACCCAGGGTGAGTTGCAGATCGTGCCCTTGGGATAGGGTTTTCATTGGCTCATTTTTGGAAGAAGACTGCAGACCTTTCTTCCTAGTCATTCCTAGTCAGGAAGCTCTGCTGAAACCTGTTCAACATCACAGCAATCTGTAAGCCTCCACTGACAGAAGGGTGGTGCCTATACATACCTCTTTTAGGCCTAACAACCAGTTGCCATTGAGTCAATTCTAATTCATGGCAAATCCATGAGGTTCAAAGCAGATCGGCACTCCATTGGGTTTTCACCTGTAAGTAGATCATCAGTCCTGTCTTCTGAGCATGGCTCTGGGGTCAAACAACCACCTTTTGATTAGTAGTAGCCCAGTATTGAACATTTTGCTTCACCAAAGGACTCCATTCTAGGCCTAGGCTCTAGGTAAAAGCTACTCTGAGAAATTTTGACCTTAGAACTGCCTTCATTTTGATTTGGGAACCAAATTTACAATTTCTGCCAAATTTGGGAAATCTCAAGCCAGAAATCATATAAATTGTACCCAGGTTGATAGCACTGTAGGACACTCAGCAGAAGTAATATGAATCCTCTTGTAAGGAACCCATCTTTAATCCAGGTCCTGAAAGATTCCTACAGGGACAATTCTGCTAGAATAGGCTCACTCTGAAAAATCACAAAACGCACAGAAAATAAAGTTCTTTGGATGCAGTGAAACTTGAACCATAGAAGATTTATTTAGCAGTAAAGAGGATGAAGATGTTGCCAGGAGCTAGAAAAACTTGAATGAATTCCCAAAGTGGGATGATTATGTGGTCCTGAAATGGTGAGGACAGCATTCAGAGCAGAGAGTAAATGAAAGAGATGTTGTTGTGTGCCGTTGAGTCGGACCCAACTCATAGCGACCCCTCCTTGGGTTTCCGAGGCAATATCACTATGGAATTAGATTGCCCAACCTTCCTTCTGAGGAGTGGCTGGTGGGTTTGAACTGCCAGCCTTCTGGGTAGCAGTCAAGTGCTTTAGGCACTATGCTACCAGAGCTCCCAATGAAAGAGATGCTTATCCTTTAATTAGCTTGTAGAAAGCCTTGCATTCAAAAGAAGTTGCTCCATCAACTCAATGAAAATAGACTTAGAACAATGAATATGTCTAAAAATGGCCTTAGTTCACTTGACCAGTTGAAAAGCTCACATTAAAGAAATAGTTGGTAATTTGGCACGTGGATTAAAATAACTGCAAACTTTTTTTTTTTCCATGTTTTCATTTTTTTTTAGTGGACTCTGATTTCGGGATGAGAGTATTGAATGCAGTGAGGTTCAGCAAGTTTACATTTTATCAAAGTGGAAAGACTGTTAAAATATAATGATATGTAACTTTACTCTTCTAGCACAAATCCTCAAGGTAATTAAATGACTTTGTTTCGTAGAAAGAAAACCATAATGCTTTAAAGAAAAGTTTCAAAACACGTCAGTAAACAGCAAGTTTAAAACAAATACAGTGATGAAAATAGCTATCTGTTCCCCTTTCATCAAATTTTTACAAACACATTCTGTCTTCACTGTCGGAGCAAATCACTTTTAATTTCTTCATAGTCCTCCATCTGTCCTTTAACAAAACACTTGTTCAGTTGTGGAGTTCATAGGTATCTAGTATTTTAGATCAGTTTTCTTCTCTATATTTCCTCAGGTATATTCTTGTTTGCTTCCAAAAGTCATGCCTGTTTTGTTTTGTTAATAAATCAATGTTTTTTTTTTTTTTTAAGTTATTGGTTGATTGTTTAAAATTCATATTCTTTTGCTGTCAGTAGATCTTCTGTTCTTTCCTCTTACCTCTCTCCCACTTTGAAGGGTTTCCACTTTTCCCTTTTTCTTAAGAAGATCTTGTCAGCTTCCATATTTAAACTTCAATAAGAAGAGATTCTTGTGAGACAGCATAAGCGTTTGAGTCATCAAATATTCTTTCAAAAACTTCTTCTGCTTCCTTAAAATTTCTATTTTCTATTTTTTTAAAAAAACAGCTATAGCCTGAATTTTAATTAAATTCTGTGTATCTTTATGACGTCTGTCATGTTCTTTTTTAGTTGAAGACCAAATAATCAGAGCTGATTCCAAGGGTGTAATTTGTTCATCATTTTCAAACTGTGCATTAAGGGTTTTCCTGCTGCAATTCTTGTCAAAAACTGACATATATATATATAGCTCTCAATTAGTAAGCAGTTAGACTGGACAGTCCATGAATAATAGCCTCAGCACTGTTGCAGGTCAGTGGAAGTTCTCAGAGTGACCATAGTAGAAGGCTTGGCAAAAATAGAGAAGATCATCCAGCCAGCACCACCATCTTGGGCACCAGGCATGTGTCTTTCTCCTCAGTCCTCACCTGCACCTGGCACTTGAAATGCTCCTGGTTGTCTTGGGTAGTTGCAGCCATCGACCCGAATGAGGAGGGACAAGGTAGAGGGGTGTGCAAACCCTTCCCATGTACATGATCATGGAGGCTCAAAGCCCAGTCTAAGATTTTTTATAAAATTATTTTCCTTTCATCAACATTTAAAACAGCTCATTGGCTTACCATTTCCTTTTACTTCTTGAGTTTGCTACTTATTAAGTTCCTGGTTGGTGGGACCAGAAGACAAACAAATGGCAGGGCAACTCTAAAAATAATTAAGAGCCAGGCAAATGCACCATCCAAAGGAAAAGTTCGTAAGTATTTTAAGATTTTTGCCCTCAGGCAGGGGCTTGGGACCATTGCACGCGTCTTTGCCATTCAGGTTGCTCTTATTTTTCCTGTGAAAGTGTAAGATGAAAAAATTGACAACATTTTAGCTAAGTGCTTTGACCAGTTGCTGTAGAATGGATTCTGACACATGGTGAGCCTATGTGTCTCAAAACAGAACTATGCTCCTAAGGGATTTCAATGGCTGGTTTTTCAGAAGTAGATGGGCAGACCTTTCCTCTGGGGTGTCTGGTGGATTCACACCCCAGTCTTTTGGTGAGCAGCCAAGTATGTTATCCTTTTGCACCACCCATGGATACTGTTTTAAACATAGAAAATATTTAGTAAATATTATTTCAATTAACTGTTGGGATAAACCATCTCTCACGGTCTAAAGAAAAGAAGTCATACTCATGAATATATGGACCCACGAGAGGAACTTACATAAGCACAGTCAAGCAAGGCAGCTGATAGCCTGCCAGTGACAGTGCCCCTGTTGGATCTTGCTCTACTGTGGACAGCATGAACTGGATAGTCCATAAAGCTTTTATATTAGTTTCTTAGGGTTGGTGTGATAAAACATTATAAAGTAGATGGCTTTAAACAACAGAAATTTATTGTCTTACAGTTATGAATTGTAGAAACCCAAATTAGGGTGTTCGCTTTGTTCACTCCTTCTGAGAGAGAAATCATTCCATACCTCTCACCTAGCTTGGTAGCTCCAGGCATTCCTTGGCTTGCAACTGTTGTCATATCATATTGTATCACATCACATCACATGTGTCCTTTCTCTGTTTCCATGTCTGTGTGTACTTCTTCTTTTATAAGGACGCAAACCATAAAGCATTAAGGCCCACCCTGTTGTGGTGGTTGTGTGCCACTGCTGAGTCTATTCACAGTCATCATGACCTTATATGACAGAGTAGAATTGACCCATAGGGTTGCTTAGGCTAAAATCTTTATGGGAGCAGACATGCAAAAACAAAAACAGAAATGTGTTAACATCAGATCTACAAATTTGAGAAAAAGTGCCATTAGAAAATAGTCAATCCCCTGTTTTTAATATATGGTTTGTCTAAATTATGTGAAACTTAGAAATGATCCAAAAGATGTACGTATGTCGCCACAAGTGCATATGCATGCTTAGCAGGTGTTATGGACTGAATTGTGTCCCCAAAAAATATGTGTTATAAATCCAAACATCAATGCTTGTGGCTGTAATCCCATTTGGGACTCGTTTGTTTTTGTTATGTTAATGAGGCAGCATTAGTTTAGGGTGTGTCTTGAGTTAGTCTGTTGCAAGATATAAAAGGAATAGGTGAAGGAAGAAAAGATGGAGGAAGATAGATAGCAGTCACATGGAGATCTCCAAGGTGCCAGGAACAGGGAGAGGGAGTGTTCACCTAGAGCTGGCACCCTGGATTGGAACTTCTAGCCTTCTAAACAATGAGAAAATAAATTTCTGTTTCTTAAAGCCATCCATTATATCTCTGTTATAACAGTTATAAATAACTAAGACAGTTCAACTGGTCCAAGAGAACTAGAAGAGGAAAAAAATTCTGTCATGTTCCTTTCAAAATTTAATCCTTAAACACTCATTTTAGCTTTCAAAAACAAAACTGGAATTATCTATCCTAAAGGTCAAATCAGTTGTGTCATCTTGGTGTGATGTCATAAACACAATGTTGCTTAAGATGTTTTAAGACTCGGACTGAAATTGCACCTGTACCAACAAAAGGAAGATCACAAAGGGAAGCTTGAGAAAGAGGCCTATGAAAAGAACGCCTGGCATAAGACCACATCCATCTGTGGGCACTACATTTGACCATGGTCTAGAGAACTGTCTTTATGATTAATTCCCATCTCTGCTGCTGAATCGATCATGCAGTGATCTGCATTGATTATTAAGGTGACTGAAATAACCAGATCAGACGTGGCTTACCAGTGAAAATTGGCTAATTCATCAACACATAAAGATTTCAGGAGAAATGTTAGTGATTGTCACATATCACCAGGAAAGGAATTACTGTACTTATTTAATCTGCTGGGCCCACTTTTACTGACACATATTGTGTTTTTAAAATAAACACATTTTACTTTAGAACTGGAGACTTGATGTCTTTCACACAAAAAAAATTGATATTTAATTTTGAGTCACTCAGGTGTATCAAAAAACTGGCTTTTCTGCAGTTGAACTGTCTCTCAGGAAAATCACTGATACCATCTACTCTTTCAATATGACCTGCTGGTTAGTTACTCAAAGGTTGCAATTTTTGATCACCTTAAACCAGCCAAATTCTAATTGCAATGTGTGTTCATGATCAATTTCCTGACACTCTTCACCTAATGCAAAGCAAAATTAACTTGGAAAGATCCACTTGTATTTCTATCCATTTCCAATAAATTGTTCTAGCACTTAATATTACTATTCAATTAGATTAATTACAGATGTTAATTTAGAAGTAAAAATAGTTTTGTACCAACATGATTATCAGAAAGCTCAGCTGTAAATGCCAAGGAAAATTACTAAGGAAAAAAAAACAATAAATAATTGTTTCCCAGATTTAGATGCTTAATCCCATCCTGTGCTTCACTGAAGTACAGGTTTGTTAGTAAATGCATACATCACTTTTATTCTAGTACATAACTTAAAAAAAGAAAAGAAAAATAGGTACTGGAGAACTAAGAGAATTTAACAAATTTTCAAATTTAAGAAGAAATCCTTATGGATATGCTAATTGATCACTAGTAAGTGAAAAAATTGGAGTTTTGAAGACATAAGTCTACTGGGAATTAGTATGTTCCTAACTGATGGATTCATGAAAATTCTTCTCCAAAGTATTCAACACCTAGTCTAGGTGCTTCCCACTTTGTGAACTACAGCTCATTCTCCAATTACATCGTATCACAGAACTTTCAAAGTTTATTGTAAGGAATTGTTTTTAGATAAATGAAAAATTTTGAGACAGTGATAAAGCATTGTTTGGAGAAGAGCTACTGACACTTGTTTCACTTATTTTTGCAAAGCAAATATAGTATGATTCAAAATTACTTCCGACAGTAGCTAACTTCCAACTATTTAGGTTTGCTTGATTCAGCATATGCTGGGACTCCCCATGCTACTTGTGCCTTCAAAAAGAAGCTCTTCAGATTGGCAGTAAGGGAATATTTCCTTTGAACATTTAAGTAACATTCTAAGAGAGGGGGAAAAAAACGCTATAAATGCTAATAATTAAAAAGTAAATGAATAATACCCAGTGCAGAATACTTGAAAAGGCATGGCAGATTTTTACATTCCCAGAAAGTGGCAGCCAGATGGGTTAAGTTCCCCACAATGTTCTCAGCTTCTGCTAATATTAACAGTTTGAAGCACACAACTGAGAGGAAATATCAGAATAATTTCAGTAAAAAAATAAATTGCCACAATTGGCAAGGGGAAAAACCATGCTTGAATATTCCAGAATGTTTGCTTCCCTTCTCCATTTTAAAGTATAGTTACAGAAAAAGGAGAGACTTTGGGGAAAAGAGACAGAAGGAGGAAAGGATAAAACCTGTATTGCTTTCCAAAAATTATATAATACAATTCAGAAACAATTTAGAAATGATCGGTGCTCGGTTACCTAGTGCTGCTCTGACAAGAACATACCACAAATGTGATGGCTTAAACAAACAGAAGTTTATTCTTACAATTTGGAGGCTTTAAGTCCAAGTTCACAGTGCCAGGCTCTAGGGGTTGGGTGAAAGCTCCTCAACCTTGGGGCCCAGCTCTGCCTCCTGCTCCCAGCCCACTGGAGCTAGAGGCATTTCTTCACTCAGACAGCTGATGGCTGCTGAGGCTGAGAAGCCCCAGGGTTGACAAGTAAAAAGGCACAGTCTCGATGTTACCAAACAACATGGCAGGGCATTAACTTAAGTCCATTGGACTTAAGGGCATTGTAAGTCCCAAGGTTGGCAGAACATAGCAGGCTGCTGAGCAATGACATGGCTACATGCAGGGTCCAAGCATGCCATGGGCTAGAGATCATTCTCAAAGCTTCTCCTTATATACAGGAAGCAGACCACATCCCAAAGGCAGCTACTCAGGTGCTTGTGGTAGATCCCACCATGGAGTTGATTCGCAGTCTCGTCATGGGGAATAACTACCACCAGCTGCCCAGCCATTTAACCAGGCCCAGCCAAGTTGACACACAAACATAACTACCACAATCAGGTAGTCATTTATTCAAAATTATACAATTTTGAAACAGTGTGGAAATTACTATGATTTAGTACTGAAGCAGGGATTGGGGATAGCAATATAACATATAATTCTAAAGATGATGGCAAATAAACAGTCTCATTGTCACATCTTAAGACCAATAAATTTCAAAATACTACAGTTTGTGCTTGTCAGCTTATGAGTGACAATGATAAAAATAAATATCTTCTCTTTTTTATATACTGAATACTTTTATTTTTATCCCATAGTTGAAAATATGCTGTAAGTTGATTTAGGAATGTAACTAAACTCTCAACCAAAGTCTGTACATAATCTAATTTAAAATAATAAAACCAAATTAGAAACTGAAATGTTTAACCTTCCTAACTTCACTGAGCGTGATGACAGAGTGAGATAAGTTTGATTTATGAGCTTGCTGCCTGGTTATGTTATAGATACTTGCTTGGGAGAGTTTTGGGACAGTTTCTTCTCTAACTACTCAGCTTCCAATGTGTTTCTAAACAACATCCACTCCATCTACAAAAAAACCTTCACTATTTGCTCACTCACAGCTTTAATTACCTTTAAAAGTCAGCAAGACAACATACGAATGTTCGCATCTTATTAAACGATTCTCCAGACTTAAGGCTTTTAATCTCTTTAGAAAGAGGCTGACTTCATTGCCATCAAGAATTCTTATTCAGGTGAAGGCATGACCTGCATAAAAATTTCTCTTTGCCCTTTTGGCTACCCAATAAATATCCTAAGGATGGAAGTAAGGATAAATTAAGGAAATCAAATCTAGAATGACTGAAAAGCCTTACTGGCATAAATAATTAGAAAAAAAAAAAAGGCTTATGGGGAGACCAACAAGTGAAACTGTGAAGGTCAGATCTAAAACAATACCTTCGATATCTAGCAGAGAAAACTGTCTTAGACAGAAGATTGATTGCTCTGGGTGTGTCCTGCTTGAAGTCATAAGATGGTCATTCTTTGATCATTTCATTCTACAAACATGTTTTCACCATTTATCAACAGCCCAAGTACCAAGCGGTACTTTTCATGTAAAATAAATAAGATCATTTAATCATGCACAATCTCACGAATGGTAAAACCAGTTATTGTGGAGTGGATTCTGATTCGTGCCAACCCCACGTGTGTCAGAGTAGAGCTGTGCGTCTGAGGGTTTTCACTGGCTGATATTTCAGGAAGCAGATCACCAGGACTTTCTTCCAATGCACCTCTGGGTAGACTGGAAATATCACCTTTTTGGTAAGCATTCTAGGTTGATCACCTCTTTGCACCACCCAAGGACTCCAGGAGAGCAAGAAAAACCAATTGCTGTCAAGTGATTATGACTCATAGTAACCCTATAGGACAAAATAGAACTGCCCCAGATAGTTTCCAAGGCTGTACTCCTAAAAGCAGCAGGCTGTCACATCCTTCTCCCACAGAGCAGCTTGTTATGTGCCATTGAGTCGGACCCGACTCATAACGACCCCTCCTTGGGTTTCCGAGGCAGTATCACTACGGAAGTAGATTGCCCCATCTTCCTTCCAAGGAGTGGCTGGTGGGTTTGAACCATCAGCCTTCTGGTTA
Source organism: Orycteropus afer afer (assembly GCF_000298275.1). Taxonomy (NCBI): domain Eukaryota; kingdom Metazoa; phylum Chordata; class Mammalia; order Tubulidentata; family Orycteropodidae; genus Orycteropus; species Orycteropus afer. The sequence continues at coordinate 2,685,528 of NW_006921594.1, forward strand.
GCAGTCAAGTGCCTTAGCCACTATGCTACCAGATCTCCCACAGAGCAGCTAGTGATTTCAAATCACTAGGTTAGCAGCCTAGCACTTACCCACTGTACCACAGGGGTTCCTTTGGAGAAGGATAAGGACATGCAAATAGATAATACAACGCGGGGAGGTCCCTGATAAGAGAAGCACACAGGGGCTTTCTGGATGAGGGGGAAAGAAAGGAGCAGAAATAATTCTGGAGGGAATACTGAAAGATGAGTGGGATTAACCACGTAGGGGGAGAGTAGAGGAAAGATAGTTTATGTACGTTTTTGGGGGAGATGAAGAGAGGAGAAAAAAGATGGGCGTATAATGATGTTGTTGGGAGGGGGCACATAAGTGGCCAGTGTAAACTATCTCCTGAAAACAATGGAAAGCCAATGATCTGAATTTTAACAAGGAAATCAGACATTTGGGTGCTTACTTGAGAATACACCCTGGCTGCTGAGTACCCAGAGTGGCTGTGGGGCTCAGTGGTTAAGGAGGTAGATAGCCACAGAGCTAATGGTTGGAAGGTTTCTGTGGTTTTATTTTATGGGTGTGTGTGTGTGGGTGTTTGTGTGTGTGTTTTAATCCTTGATGAGGCTAGCTTCATTTCTTAACAGCTTTACTGATACATAACTAATATATTATAAACCCAAACCCATCGCCATCCAGTCAATTCCGATTCATAGCAACTCTTTGGACAGAGTAGAACTGCCACATAGGGTTTCCAAGGTTATAAATCTCTATGGAAGCAGATGACCTCATCTTTCTCCTGCAGAGTGGCTGATGCATTCAAACCATTGAATTCGGGTTTGCAGCGGATGGTTTAACCACTTCTCCAGCTTCATTCATTTAAAGTGTAAACTTTAATGTTTTGTTTAGTTTTTTACTACATTTACAGAGTTGTGTAGCCATCATAATTCAGGTAGCTTTTCAACTTGCTTTTCTATCATTCCTTGGTGTTCCAGTTATCACATCCAACAAGAGATCTAACCAGTCCAAAGTATAAAACTATTTTTCTGTTAATCATTTAAAAAAAGGAAGGGAGTTAATCTGGTCATTATATGGTTTAATATTCAGTTAGGCACCAACACCAAGGGATCTGACTAGATATTTTGCTTCACTGAACACATCTGACCCTTAAAGAATATCCAAAAAAACCCAAAGGAAATTCCAGAATAGCCAATTCCATTGGTAGCATGAAGTCACTACACGTAATTTCTACCAAGGAATTATTATTTTTCTCTTAGGATTTTGAAGCATCCTCTGTCCATTCATTTTGGAATAGAAGCCCATCACCAGGGCCCTAGAGATGTTCTTTACATCCCTGACGTGTTGAAGGTCTTTAACAAATGCTATTATTGTTAATATTAATGATGTGAACGATAATGATAAATAGTCATGACTGTCCATTCTGCCCGAGGAGAGGAAACGATGCTGAATATCCAAGAAAGTAATTATAAGAGTGTAGTTTACTTTAAATGAATTTATTCATGTTGTCATGTATTTGCTTTTCTTGTGTTTGCACACTGCAGCAGGCTATAGTCCCAAAGTCCAATACTAATAATAAAAAAAAGTACAATTCAGCCTTTGACTGATCTGCAGGTGAGGTGAGGGAAATGCATGGGAGAATCAGAGATGAGCAATTAGCACAGAGAAATCCAATGTTGTTCCTCGGCCATGAAACAAGCCTCTGAGATAGCTGCCTTTGTACAGGTCCACTCTATTGCCACCTGCAGAGACACTGCCTTCAGAATCTGAGATGCTCAGATCCCCATGCTGTGAGACCTCCCACATTGTCACAGGCACCCCAAATCCTCTCTTTCACATATCCCTACAGAGCACTCACTCTTCCCTTTCAAAAGAAGCATTAGGTAATAGGAAATTAAGAGTGAGGAAAAATGGAAAAATAAATACTTTGCAAAATATGTTTATATATTTTACTGAAATTAATAGGAATTGCCAGGCAATGCCAGTTGCCTGCCCATCCTCCATTTCCCCCTTATGCCTTCCTTACAGAAAGTGGGGTTGGGGAGGGTGGCAGAAATGTACTCGGTTAACACATTCTATTTCTTAGAGTTCCTTGCTTTAGATGATGGCTACATAACATAGTTATAGCCAATGACATGCAAGCAGACATCTGCTGGGGATTTCTGGGAGAAGTTTTGCTTTTCTGATACACATGGTTCCTCTTTCTTCTTCATTCTTGCTTGTTTTCTCTATCTGGAGTATAGACATGAGACTGAACATATAGCAGCCTCCTTGTGACCAAGAGGCAACAAAAACAGAAATGAAAGCTGTGTGATAAAAAGAGGGGAACAAAAAGGGTATTATGTATTGATGACATCTGACTTTTTCCCTAAGGAAGAAAAATAAATCTCTATCTGGTTAAGTCAATGTAATGGAGTTTTGATTACACAGAGCTGCATCCTAGATGACGTATGTTGTTGTTGTTGTTCAGTGCAGTTGAGTTGGCTCTCACTCATAGCAACCCTGTGTGCAACAGAACAAAACTCTGCCTGGTAGTGCACCATCCTCACAATCCTTGCTATACCTGAGCTCATCATTGCAGCCACTGTGTCAATCCATTTCATTGTAGGCCTTCCCCTCTTTCACTTTCCCCTTTCCCTCCACTTTCCAAATATATCTTTCTCCAGAGAATGGTCTTTTCTGAGAATATGACCAAAGTCGGTGAGATGAAGTCTGGCCATTCTCGCTTCCAAAGAGCATTCCTGCTGCACTTCCTCCAGCACAGATTTGTTTGTTCTCTACCAGTCCATGATACTTTCAGTATTCTTCGCCAACACTACAAGTCAAAAGTATCAACTCTTCTTTGGTCTTTCTTATTCATTGTCTGGCTTTCACATGCATATGAGGCAAATGAAAATACCTTGGCTTGGGTTAGGCCCACCTTAGTCTTCAGAGAGACATCTTTGCTCTTCAGCACTTTAACGATGTCTTTTGCAGACGACTTGCCCATGCAATACTATGTCTGATTTCTTTACTGCTACTTCCATTGTTGTTAAATGTGAATCCAAGCAATATGAAATATTTTACAACTTCAATCTTTTCTCCATTAATTGTGATGCTGCTTTTTGGTCCAGTTATGAGGATTTTTGTTTTCTTTATGTTGAGGTGTAATCCATACTGCAGTCTGTAGTCTTTAATGTTCATCAGTAAGTGCTTCAAGTTATCTTCAATTTCAGCAAGGATGGTGGTGTTGTCTGCATATCTCAGATTGTTAATGAGTCTTCCTCCAGTCCTGATGCCACATTCTTCTTCATACAGTCCGCTTCTCAAATTATTTGCTCAGTGTACAGATTGAAAAAATACGGTGAAAGGATACAACCCTAACACAATCCCTTCCTGATTTCAAACTATGCAGTATCCCCTTGTTCTGTAAAAATGACAACCTCCTGGTCTATATACAGGGTCCTCATGAGAACAGTCATGAGGAATTCCCATTCTTTTCAACATTATCCATACTTTTTTATAATCCACACAATCAAATGTTTTTGTATGGTCAATAAAACACAAGTAAACATCTTTCTGGTATTCTTTGCTTTTAGCCAGGATCCATTTAACATCAGCAATGACATCTGTTGTTCCACATTCTCTTCTGAATCCAGCTTGCATTTCTGGAAGCTCCCTGTTGATATACTGCTGCAACAGTTTTTGAATTATCTTCAGCAAAATTTTACTTGCATGTGATATTAATGATATTGCTTGAAAATTTCCACATTCTGCTGGATTACGTTTCTTTGGAATGGATACAAATATGTATCTCTTCCAGTCAGTTGGCCAGGTAGTTGTCTTCCAAATTACTTGGCATGGATGAGTAAGTGCCTCAAGTGCAGCATCCGTTTGTTGAAACATCTTAATGGGCATTCTGTCAGTTCCTGGAGCCTTGGTTTCTGCCAAGTCCTTCAGTGCAGGTTCAACTTCTTCCTTCAGTACCATTGGTTCTTGATCATTTGCCACCTCCTGAAATAGTTGAACATTGACCAATTCTTTTTGGTACAGTGACTCTGTGTATTCCTTCCATCTTCTTTTGATGGTTTCTGCATCATTCAACATTTTTCCTGTGGAATCATTCCATATTGCAACTTGAGGCTTGACTTTTGTGGTAAAGTTGTGTGTCAACTTGGTTGGGCCTGGTTGAGTGGCTGGGCAGCTGGTGGTAGTTATTCCCCAAAATGAGACTGGCAATCAACTCCATGGTGGGAACTACCACAAGCAGCTGAGTAGCTGCTTTAGGGATGTGGTCTGCTTCCCATGTGTAAGCAGAAGCTTTGGGAATAGTCTCTAGCTTATGGCACACTTGGACCCTGCATGTAGCTGTGTCATTGCTCAGCAGCCTGCTATGCTCTGCCAACCTTGGGACTTACAATGGACTTGAATCAATGACCTGCCATGTTGTTTGGTATCATCGGGACTATGCCATTTTATTTGTGGACTTGGGGCTTGTTATAACCTCAGCAGCGGCCTGAGTGAAGAGATGCCTCTAACTTCAGCGGGCCATGAGCAAGAGGTGGAGCTGAAGCCCAAGGTCGAAGAGCTTTCACCCAGCCCCTAGAGCCTGGTACTTTGAACTTGGACTTAAAGCCTCCCAAACTGTAAGAAATAAACTCTTGTTTGCTAAGGCCACCCCATTTGTGGTATATTCTTGTCAGAGTGGCACTAGGTAACCAGAAGAACATTTTTCTTCAGTTCTTTCAGCTGGAGGATTTCCAGGCATGTTCTGCCCTTTGGTTTTCTAACTCCACACCTTTGCACAATTCATTATAATAATTGATTCTGTGTTCTTAAGCTGCTCTTTGAAATCTTCTATTCAGCTCTTTTATCCTGTTGATTCTTCCCTTTGCTTTAGCTACTGTTCATTCAAGAGCAAGTTTCAGAGTCTCTTCTGACATCCATTTTGGCCTTTGCTTCCTTTCCTGTTTTCTTTTCTTTTTAATGGACTCTTGCTTTCTTCATGTCTGATGTTCTTGATGTCATCCCATAACTTGTCTGGTTTTCAGTCACTGATGTTCAGTGAGTCAAATCTATTCTTCAAATGGTCTCTAAATTCAGGTGGGATATAAATAAGATCATATTTTGGCTTTTATGGAATTGTTTTGTCTTTAGCTTCAACTTGAAATTGCATATGAGCAATTTATGGTCTGTTCCACAGTCAGCTCCTGGTCCTGTTTTGGCTGAAGACAATGAGCTTCTTGCCTCTTTCCACAGTTGTAGTCAATCTGATTCCTGTGTATTCCATCTGGCAAGGTCCACGTGTATAGCCACTGTTCATGTTGTTGAAAAGAAGTTTAGCAATGAATAAGTCATTGGTCTTGCAAAATTCTATCATGAAATCTCCAAGATCATTTCTATCACCAAGGCCATATTTTCCAGCTACCAGTGATTCTTCTTTGTTTCCAACTTTCACATTCCAGTCATCAATCCATCTTGATTGTATATTTGGTCATGACTGCAGAAGTAGGTAAAAATCTTCAATTTCTTCATCTTTAGCTTTAGGAGTTGGTGCATAAATTTGAATAATAATGGTATTAACTGATCTTCCTTGTAAGCATATGGATATTATCCTATCACTGGCAGCATTGTACCTCAGGATAGATCTTGAAACATTCTTTTTGATGATGAATACAATGCCATTCCTCTTTGTCATTCCCAGCATGGTAGATCATATGATAGTCTGACTGAAAATGACCAAAACCAGTCCATTTCAGCTCATTAATGCCTAAGATATTGATATTTATCCATTCCATTTCATATTTGACAACTTCCAGTTTTCCAAGATTCATACTTCATACGTTCCATATTCCAGTCATTAATGGATGCTTGCAGCTGTTTCTTCCCATTTTGAGTCATGCCCCATCAGCAAATGGAGGTCCTGAAAGTTTTACTCGTTCCGTATCATTAAGTCGACTCTACTTGGAGGAGACAGATATTCCCTGTTGTATTTTGAGTGCCTTCCAGCATGAGAGGCTCATCTTCTGGCACTATATCAGACAATTTTTCAGTGCTCTTCATAAAGTTTTCCAGTAATATATCAGGCAGTGTTTCACTGCTGTTCGTAAGGTTTTCACTGGCCTATTCTTTGAGAAGTGGATGACCCCTTTCTTCTTCTGAGTCTGTCTTAGTCTGGAAGCTCCACTGAAACCTGTCCACCATGGGTAATTGTGCTGGTATTTGAAATACAAGTGGCATAGCCTCCAACCTCACAGCAATACGGAAGCCACTACATTAAGAAAAATTGACAGACAACTTGTGGACTTGATGTATAGATTAAAAACTAGAGGAAAACAGAAAAATTAAACACATCTGGGTTTTCTAGAGTAGCAAAACCAGTGAAACTTATATAGATAGATAGAAAGAGAGAGAGAAATTTATCTGCAAGAAATGTCTCACACAGTTGTAGGGGCTGGCAAGTCCCAAGTCTGTGGGTCATATATGAAGCTGGAGCCTTCTCCTGACTCACACAGTGTAGGGGCTCACAAACTGAAGATTGGCAGACAGTATAGCAGGCTGCTAGCTTCAGAGGCAGATGAATCCAGGTTCAGCAGGCAAAATGGCATATTGTTGGCTCACAGGTTGCAAAGGCAACAACCCCCAAAATGTCAGACAACTTAAAAGGCCACAGGAACTGAAAATGATGATAAGCCAAATGAAGGATCCAAAATGAGCAAAAAGTCAGAGACTTTTCCTAAAGTTTTGCCATATATACTAGAACCAGGCCACATCCCGAAGTAAATACCCCTTAAACTGACTGACCGCTCATAGAAGATTTCATCATGGAGATGATCACATTACAACAAATCTCATCATGGGAAATAACTACATCATAACTACTAAGCCATTTAAAATCATGGACCAGCCAAGCTGACACACAACTTTAACTGCCACAACTTCTATAGATATGACACAGTGGCTCTGTCAGGTATAGTTCAATGAACTTTAAGAAATATTTTACCTGTGCTCACTAAAAATTTTTCTTTTTTCATTGTTGTTCAAATCTCTCATAGTCAGAAGCCACATGTGGTCACATAAAGAGTATTGTGTGCCATCAAGTCAATTCCAACTCAGTGACACAATAAGACTAAAAAGAACTGTCTCATAGGGTTTCCTAGGCTATAATCTTTATGGGAAGAGTTCACCAGGTCTTTTCTTCCACAGAGACACTGACCTATTAGGTACAGCTGAACACTTAACCACTGTGCCAGTGTTGCTGTTGTTGTTGTTCGGTGTTGTTGAATCAGCTAGAACTCATAACGACCCTGTGAACAACAGAATGAACACTGGTCCTGCACCATCTTCACAATGCTTGTTATGCTTGAGCCCATCATTGCAGCCACTGTGTCAGTCCATCTCATTGAGGATCTTCCCCTTTTCCACAGACCCTCTACTTTACCAAGCAGCATAACCTTCTCCAGGGAATGGTCCCTTCTGACCATATGATCAAAGTAGATAGATGAAGTCTGGCTATTCTCTCTTCTAAGGAGCACTTTGGTTGCACTTATTCCAGGGCAGATTAATTCATTCTCCTGGCAGTCCATGGTACTGTCAGTATTCTTTGCCAACACCACAGCTCAAAAGTATCAACTCTTCTTTTGTCTTTCTTACTCATTGTCCAGCTTTCATATTCATATGAAGCAATTGAAAATACCATGTTTTGGGTTAGGCACATTTTAGTCTTCAAAGTGGCGTCTTTGCTCCTTTACATTTGAAACCAAACCCACTGCCATTAAGTTGATGCTGACTCATAACCACCTCCACTGGGTTTCTGAGGCAGTAAATCTTTACAGAAATAGGTTGCCCATCTTCCTTCCATGGAGGGGAAAACATTATAAAGAAGTCTTTAAGGACTAGGGCTCCTTATCAGGTGGCTAGAACTCCAAATTCAGGGCCCTGGCTCTAGGGGAAGTCTCTCTGTCAACTCTGGGAGTAGGTCATTGTTTCAGCTTCTCTAGCCCCAGAGCTCTTTGGTTTCTTGGTGATCTCCACATGGCTTCTATCTTTCCCCCATTTGTGCTTGTTTCCCTCTTTGTCTAATCTTCTCTTCTCATATCACAAAAGAAATTAGGTTTAAGATACACTCTAACTTGAGATGGCTCAGTAACATAACAAACAAAACCCTATTCCTGAATGGTGTTATATGCACAGGTATAAGGGCTAGGATTCCAACACTTATTTGGAGGGGACACGGTTCACTCCATAGCAGGGCTTCTGTAGCCAAGAACAGCACATTGAAAAGTTTCACCCATAAGCCAGAGGCAGCAGCATCCATGGCCCAGGGAGAAAAGGATGGAGAATGTGGGCCAATTGTCACTACAATTTAAACACAACCTTGTGCACATGTCTTCCTGATAGCACCAAGGCACAGAACAACAGCATTTTGAGGGAAGGCTTCCCAGGCTATTGGAAGCTAAAGAGGCTGCTGCAATATTTAGTAGCACGTGAGGTCTAAGTAGGGACACACAGTCATGTAGAATGGCACAGGGCTTCAGTAATGCTCCAGACATCAGCATTATATAACCCGGGGACTATACACTCAAATGTCCAGAGGGTAGATGTTCACACTTGAGCCCACTAATCATTCTTTTTTAAATGTGTAGTTCCTTCAGTCTGTCTTTTCTGCCTCACTTTTATTAGTCTCTTAAGTACAGAGAAATGTTTCTCTACTACATGAATAATAGCAGTGCAAGTGAGATGATGAATGGTAATTAATGCATGGCCCCAGGGATAGAGAGACCTAAAGGACTGCTGGGGACTGTGGTGAATCAGTGTTCTCACTTCATCTCAAGGTCACAGGCACTGTGCCTCTGGTCAATTGTTACATGCAGGCCCAATTCTGCCAGATATTCTGGTTCTTTCAAGCATAGCCAGAAACATGTTAGAGAAATCTCCAAATTTTAAAAACAAATCAAATAAAACATGAATGTCAATAGGAGATTTCAAATTTAAAAATCCAAATGCATTAATAGTTGTGATAAATGACTCTTGTAGACAAAGTTTGTCTCTCTCTCTCTCAATCCCTGTTCCATTTTTTCCTAGTTCCTTGCCCATTTCCAAGAGACTATCTTTTCTTTCTCTTTCCCTCCCTCTCAACCAGACTTTAATCATCAGTAGAATGAAAGTACTACCTGCCCCTAGACAATTAATATGTAAACAGACCTCTGTAATTAGAAAAAAAAAAAAAAAGACCTACAAGAACCAGAGAAGGATTCTACAGACAGAATTTCAGAGGAGAGACTTGGTAGTGTGGCTCAGTCCAGCACCTTTCACATTATACAACATACCTCTAACAACTCCTGCAGTGTGCTTTATCATGGCAGGGTAACACTTTCCTCTCTTCATATCCAAACACACACGCACACACATGCACACCTGCGATAACTGTGATCACCAAGTAGCAACATAAAGGATAAACAGCCACCCCCAGAAATGGCAGATAAGATTCAGTGAATATAAACTAGCTGGCACATTTTATGTTTGTTTCTTGGGTTGGGTTTCAGTTCAGTTCATATTCACAGGAAATGTTATGATGGAAAATTCCACTACTGACCCACAACTTACATTCCTACTTGGATCCAAGAACCAATTTCAGCAAATCAAACAGGAAACAGAATTCTCTGGCTGTAGCTTCCCATAATAGTAAAATCATCATCATCATCATCACTTATAGTACTATGTACCTGTAGAGCCTAAAAAGAGTTTTCATATTTCTGATCTCTTTTGATCCACCAGTCTAGTGTAAACAGATAAACTTGCTTGTCCCTTAACACATATCATTGGTGAAGGTATGATTTTAAAAATTGCCTTGTAAGAAATTGTCAGAAGCAACTCACGTTAATTATAGAAATTAGTCCAATTCATATGGGAATTTAGTATATAAAGGAAGCACCTCAAATAAGTTAGGTGTGGCAGTCTTAAAAATATGCTCACAGATTCTTTGATATGCCCCATTGAACAAAGTGAAGCGAAGGGCTGGACTTAGTGACTCACTTCTAATGAACAGAATGTGGCAGACATGATGGTATGTCCTCCCAAGATTATGGAAGTAAAGAAAAGAAAAGAAAATCTGGCTTCTATCTTGAGTACTATCTCTCTGTCTTAGATCACTCCCTTTGGGAGAAGCCAGTGGGCATATCATAAGGTCACTTTAGGGACCTGGTGAGGAGCAGAGGACTCCGTCCACCAGTCACGGGAGAGCTAGGACCTGCCGACAACTAGAAGAGTGAGCTGGGGAGCAGATGTGTGCGCCTCCAGAAATCTGCATTTCTGACCAACAGCTTGATTGTAATTTCATGAAATATCTTAAGCTAGAACCACCCAGATAAGCTGCTCTCAGATTTCTGACCCTCAGAAACTATGTGACATAAGTGTCAACATCTTAAGCTGCTACATTTTAAGATAATGTGTTACACAGCAGTGGATCACTAATATATGGAGTGATAACTAATATATGCTATAATAACTCATATTTAGACAACCAGGTACTCATCTAAAAAAAACCCAGAAAATTGGTCCACATAGACCAGGATAAGTTCTACATAGATCAAAATATAAATGTAAAATAGGAACTTTTCTAAATTAGTAGAAAGACGTGGTCTGTTTCTGTAAACCAGGAGTTCTCAACCTTCGTGCTATTGACATTTTGGGGTGGATAATTCTTTGCTGTCAGGAGCTACCCAATCCACTGTAGGATGTTTAGTAGCATTTCTGGCCTCTACCCAGTAGATGCCATTAACCTCTCTGTCCACTTGCTGTGACAATCAGAAATATCTTTAGACACTAGAGGAAGGGGACACTTTCTAATTATGACCAAATACACACATGCAATTATATGCAAGATCACAGAACAAGTAACAAGCTGGGAAAGAAAAAACTATTTTCAACTCATATCACACAAAAAATAACTAGCAATCCAATAGAAAAATGGGCAAACAACCAGAAAAGACAGCTTTTAGAAAATAAATGCAAATAGACTTTAAATATATGAAATGATGCTCAATTTTGCTCATAATATGAGAAATTTATATCAAAATTAAACAGAAATAGGTGGAGCAAGATGGTGAAGTGAGTGGAGCCTCCCATTCATTCCTCCAGCAACTAACACACTGAACACTGAATAAAAACAAGCACTTACTGAGATCTCAGGATTCCAGATGGTGGTTGAGTTGTTGGAGAGTCAAAGTGAGTCCAGAAGTGGGGAAGAGCAAGGGTACAGATGGCACATAAGCTGGGAGAAACTACCCACTACCATCAGGAGTGCCTGCTCATCACAGCCATTTTGGTATGGGGCTAGTTAACCCCACAAACTGGGAACATAGGAAAGGATCTAATCTGAGGAAGCTGTAGCCTGACTTTTTATAAGGCTGTGTGAAGTAGCTGTGAGAGTTCATAGGCTGTACAGTTGGGAGGGGGTGAAGGGAAATAGTGGTGCTGCAAAAGAGTTCTGTTAAATCTTACTGAGGCCCATGACAGATGGGCACTAGGACAGGAAGGAACTGCAAGGGAAGCAAGACCAGGGAATACGTCAGACTGGCAGGGTAAAGGAGAGGCATAATGGAACATCATGGGTGAGCCCAGTTTGGGATACCCCTGAGGAAAAGACATAGAGACCCTCCCCCCTGCCTTCAGAACAGGAAAGATGAGCCCCACCATCATCAGCATCTGAGAACAGCTAACCCGCCTCCCCCGACATATTATTGCCTTCCAGAGATCAAGCAACTCCTGAATCAGTACTGACAAAAACCTAAGGAGCTCTGACAGCATAGTGCCTGAGGCATTAACCAGAGGGCTGGTGGTTCAAACCCATGAGCCACTCCTTGGAAGGAAGGTTGGACAATATACTACTTGCATAGTGATACTGCCTCGGAAACCCAAGAAGGGGTCGGGATGACTCAGGGCCAACTCGACAGGAAACAATAACAACAAAAACTAGTGATTTTCAGGAGAATATACCAAACCACTGCTACTGGGTCATTATGACTCAAAGCAACACTGTGAGGCTGAGTGGAGTTGCCCTGTGGGGTTACCAGGGATGTGAGTCTTTGGAGAGGTAGGCTACTGCATCTTTCTCCCATGGAGCAACTGGTGAGTGCAGGTCCTGGCCTTTCATTTGGCAGCCAGGCACCTGGCCCCTGTGCTACCAGGGCAAGCAATCAGTAAATTTTCCCACAAAAACAAGAATAGAAAACTTAAGTTTAAAAAAAAAATTAAATAATGGCCCGAATTCAACAACAAATAGTAAACCACACAAAATCATAAGAGAAGGACCAGTCAAAAGCAAAACATGAAGAAGAGGAAATTTATCCTATGGTAACAAGAATAAGCAAAGAATTAGTAATTTTCAAACTATGGTACAAAATATGTATAAAGAAAACAAAAAGCACACAGAAAATAAACTAGCAGTATCAAATGGAGAAACAAAATGAGAGACTCAATGTGGAAACTGAAAGCATAAACAAAAGAAACAAAGAGAATTACCTGAACTGAAGAATAAAATTACTCAGAAAAAGCAAGAGAAACATTCAACAATAGAGTCAAATAGATGGAAGATAGAATAAATGAGGTAGGATATAAAATAACAGATCTTATCAAGTCTCAAGAGAAACAAGAGAAAAGAACAAAGAAAACCAAACAAACCCAAAAGGAAATATGGGATTCAAATGAGAAATCTGACATTAGAATTACTGGAATCTTAGAGCACCATAACAACAAATGCATAGAAACAATTATCCAACCATAATAAGAAAGGACTTTCGAGGTCTAAACAGAGAATCAATTTTGCAAATGCTGGAATCTACAGGAACTCTAATCAGAAGAGACACACAGAAGAGACTTTGCATCAAATCCTAATAAAATGTTTGAAAATCAAAGTCAAGGAGAGAATTCTAAAAGCAGAAAGGGAAAAACACAATATTGTATACCAGGGGCTTTCATAAGACTCAGTGTAGATTTCTCTCCAGAAAATCTAAAGGACAGAAGATACATATAAAATACCGAACCAAACAATTACCAGCAAAGAATTCTTTACCCAGCAAAGTTGTCGTTCAAAACAACAAAGAGATCAAACATTCCCAAACAGAAGCCCCGGGGATTTGCCATCACTAGATCAGCTCTGCATGTATTACTCAAGGGAGTATTCCATATGCAAAGGCAAGAATGTTAAATAAATATTCATTTCTATACAGGAGGAAAAAAAATGAAAAATACGAGAGATCTCCAAAAAACACAGAAGCATGAGTAATCACAAGGATGAACTAAATGACAATTTAAGTGCATAAACTCAATAATTAATTCCTGCAAACAATACATCAAGTTTGTAAGAAATAAGTACAAAATAAACATAGTGATTGTATGCTGTATATTGATGTTAATGGAGACACACCAACAGAAATGGGGGCAGAAGGAGCATAGTAGGAATAGATTTATTCTGTTAAGGTTGTAAGTTAACTGTTACTATATATTAAATATTGTTGCAATTGTAAGTTGTGTAATGTAACATATGTGATGACCACTAAAAAATTACCATAAAAAAAATTCAGAAAAAAAAGAAGGAAAGTAGCAAAAAGGCTCATCATAAGAAAATACCCAAATATAGACCTAAACAGAAAAATCAGAATAAAAAATCAAAGAAGATACAAAAAATTCCCCAAAAAAACCCCAAATGGCCAAATGAGTGAGATAGACACTCCCATTTCAGGAATAACCTTAAATGTAAATGGTCTAAATGCCCACACAAAAGGCTGACTGGTGGAATGTATAAAAAAAAGCAAACAAACTTGACCCATGCTTTTGGTGTCTATAAGAAACATACCTTAGACATAAGGACACAAACAGACTGAAAATAAAGGGATAGAGATAAATATTTCATGCAAACAGTAAACAAAAAGGAACAGAGGTGGCTATATTGACATGAGATAAAATAGACTTTAAATCAAAAATCTATTATAAACCAACAAACTCACTGCTGTCTAGTCAGATCTGACACAAGAAATATAAAAGGACATTACATAATAATAAAAGGATCAATCCAGCAAAAAGACATAACAAGTATAAATATATATGCACTAACAGCAATGCACCAAAATGCAGGAAACAAATACTAATATGAAAGGAGAAAAAGACAACTCCACACTAACATTAGGGGACTTCAACACCACTCTCAACTACAGATAGAACACCTAAAAGAAAATCACTAAGGACATTGAGAACTTAAATAAAATCTTAAGCGAACTGGATATGACAGACACCAAACATCAGAACAATACACATTCTCTCCAGCACATATGGATCATTTTCTGTAATAAATTGCATTCTGTAATAGACAGAGATGGGTGCAAAGAATCTTCTCTGGCCATAATGGTATGAAGCTAGAAAGTAACAGGAGGAAAAATAAATACATGAAAACTAAATAATACACTACTAAAAAAACTACTGGGTCATAGAAGAAATTAAAAGTTAAACAACAACAACAAAAAAATCTCAGAATCAAATGAAATGAAAACATAACATATCAAAATCTTTGAGACACAGCCAAAGCAGTACTCAGAAGGAAATTTATAGCAATAAATGCCTATATTAAAAAGAAGAAAGATCTGAAATTAACTTAAATCAACCTTTTGAACAAATAGAAAAAGAACAACAAAAGAAGCCAAAAGCTACCTGAAAAAAAAAAGAAATAATAAAGATCATGGCAGAAATAAACAAAATAGAAAAATAACAGAAAGAATCAACAAAACCAGATGTCAGTTCTTTAAAGTGATAAATAAAATACACAAAACACTGCCTAGATTGACCAAAAAAAAAAAAAAAAAAAAACAGAAGAGGCAAATAATCAAATTTAGAAGTGATATTACAAATATTTCAACACAGATAAAGAAGATCATAACTGACTACAATAAAAAATTGTACTCTGACAATTGGACAAATTCCTAGAAACACATTACCTATACAAACTAATTCAAATAGAAGTAGAAAACTTAAAGAGACTTATTACAAAAGAAGAGATAGAAGGTGGCAGGCAAGATGGCGGACTAGGCAGAAAGACTGCACAGACCCTCTTCAACAAAGAAAAGGAAAACCAATTAACACAGACACAGAAGATAATCCTGGACCCCTGAGCCTTGAAGGGAAGGATATAGAAGTGGACTAAACCGCAACTAGCAGAAAATTTGAGTGAAAATTCCAAAAAAGGAGACAGACGGAGCAGCGGTCTGGGAGCAATCCTGATGGCACAGATGGCTTGGAGGTTCCCGAGTGGTAGTGGGACCTAGGAATTGACCTGGGGGTCGCCCTGCTAGCCAGGGACTGCATGAAGGACTGTGCACTGTCACTGGGGAATGGACGGAGAGGGTGGGGAGAAGGGTGGGCTTTGCTGTGGACTTTTGCCGGTCCGGAGTGCAATGCCATTTTGAAGGTTTAAAAAGCATCTTGACATTTTGGATACTTAAAGAGACAGCGCTCTTGTGGATTCCTCGGGCTTAAGAACACTTTCTGCTTTCCAGCAACCCCAAGAACACTAAGGACCTGCAAGACTGACAAAGTACGCCATTCCACTTGTTACTCTTATACCCCACACCCGCTTGGTGAACGGAGGTGTGGCCATCCCCCACTACCAACTACCTTCTGGGCACACAGGAACTCCATCACAGTCTGTGTGTTCAGACGGAGCCTGGGTGCCCTGACCTGTCCTCCACCAATATTTTTTTTCTCTTTATTTTTTTCTTTTTCGCTTTCTTTTTTCTGGTGATTAGTTTGCTTGTATTTGTCTGTTTTAAAACAATTAATATTATTAATACTTTTGTCCTTTTTATTATTATTCTTAATCTTCCCCTTCCCAGGTCCTAGTTTTCAGCATTTTTTTCTT
>NW_006921594.1:2704197-2710398 GCF_000298275.1 Orycteropus afer afer
TATGGAAAGTGAATTTGCTCTGTAAATCATCACCCAAATTACAATTAAAAAAAAAGAGAGAGAGACAGAAGATGTCATATTTAAAAAACAAACAAACAAACAAACAAAAAGCTGCCAACAAAAAAAAGCCCAGTACCAGAGAGTTATGGTGGAGAATTCTACAAAACATTCAAAGAGTTGACACCAATCCTATTTAATCTCCTCAAAAACATAGAAGAGGAAGGAATGCACTGAACTCTTTCTATGAAATCAGTATAAATCTGATATCTAAACCAGGAAAAGGCATCATAGAAAAAGAAAAATATAGACCAATATCTCTTATGAATGTAGATTCAAAAAAACTTCAACAAAATTCTCACCAACAGACTTCAGCAATAAGTCTAAAAATCATACACCATGATCAAATGAGATCCATACCAGAATTACAAGGGTGATTCAACACTAGAAAACTAATTAATGTAATCCACCACATAGATCAAACAAAAGAAAAGAACCATATGATCATACCAATTGATAAAGAAACGGCATTAGATAAAATTTAACACCCTTTCCTGATAAGAAAAAAAAAAAAACTCTCACCAAAAAAAGGGAAATTTCTCAACATAATTAAGGGCATATATGTAAAACCAACAGCCAATATTATACACAGTGGAGAAAGGTTGAAAGTCCTCCCTTTGAGAACGGGCATGAGACAAGGAAGTCCATTATCACCACTCTTACTCAGCATTATATTGGAAGTACAAGTCAGAGCAATAAGACAAGAAAGAAAAATAAAAAATAATACAAATTGGAAAGGAAGTAGTAAAACTATCTGTTTGTAGATGATTTGTTCCTATACATAGAAGATCCTAAAGATTCCATAAGAAAGCTGCTGGAATTAACAGAAGAATTTAGCCATGTTGCAGGGTACAAGATCAACACAAAAAAAATCATTTGGGTTCCTCAATACTAACAGACTACTCCAAAACAGAAATCAAGAAAGCAATGCTGTTTACCAGACCAAACTCACTGCCGTTGACTCAGATCTGACTCATAGCGACCCCCCTTGGGTTTCTAAGGCAATATCACTATGGAAGTAGATTGCCCAACCTTCCTTTCAAGGAGTGGCTGGTGGGTTTGAACCATCAGACTTCTGGCTAGCAGTCAAATGCCTTAGGTACCGTGCCACCAGAGCTCCCATATCCACAAATTAATAAAATACTTACAGACATAACCTAACCAGGGACATAAAGGACTTATACAATAAAAAATATAAAACAATACTACAAGAGACTAAAAGAAACCTACAAAAGTGCGAACATCCCATGCTCATGGATTGGGAGACTTACTATAGTGAAAATTATATAGTGAAATCAGTTCTACCTAAAGCGATCTACAGATTCAATACAATCTCAATACAAATTCCATCAACATTCTTTACTGAAATGGAAAATCTGGTGACCATCTTTATAGTGAAATGAGAGAATCCCTGAATAGCCAAAGTAATACTGAAGAAAAAGAACAAAGTGATAGGCCTTCTATTTTCCCATATCAGAATTTAGTATCCAACACTGTAATCAATATAGTCTGCTATTGGTTCAATGATAGACACATATACCAGTGGAACAGGATTGAGAAATCAAAATTTAACACAGCCATCTATGGACAACTGATTTTCAACAAGAAATCAAAGTCTCTTCGGTGGGGCAAAAACACAATTATGTGTGTATATTATCTTAGGAGGAGCTCTGGTGGCATAGTGTCTAAGGCATTTGACTGTTAACCAGAAGGCTGGCAGTTCAAACCCACCAGCCACTCCTCGGAAGGATGATGGGGCAACCTACTTCCATAGTGATACTGCCTTGGAATCCCAAGGAGGGGTTGCTATGAGTTGGATCTGACTCGACGGCAGTGAGTTTTGTTTTTTCCTTTTAGTATCTTAGGGGCCCATCCATCTGACTCAATTCAGTTCTTATCAGAATTTTTCACCTTAATCACTATTTAGGCCATGAGCATTATGAAATATACATATATTATATATATGATGCATTATATATTAATTATTATATATTATAGGAGCTCTGGTGGTGTAGTGCCTAAAGCATTTGACTGCTAACCAGAAGATTGGCGGTTCAAACCCACTAGCCACTCCTGGAAAGGAAGACTGGGCAATCTACTTCCGTAGTGATACCACCTCAGAAACCCAAGGAGGGGTCACTATGAGTTGGAATTGACTTTACAACAGTAAGTTTTTTTTTGTTTATTTGTTTACTATGTATTCAGTTCTTTTTTATTATTATTATTTATTTGTTTACTATGTTACTTAAGCTGTGGGTGTTATGTGCCACCTCCTTGAGAATGGAGGAATATCTACATAAATTATTTGGGATTCTTAGGCACATGAGATGTATCTATTCTCCTTTGTTTTATGTTTCAATTGTATAAATCAGTATGAACAAATGGATGCAAATACAATGTTTATTTCATAGTTTCCACAGAAAAGAGTAATTTGGGGTTTTAAAAGAAAAATTTCCAGCAGAAAGCAAACATAAAGTATTATCATTAAGAAATTCAAGAAACCAAAAATTCATGGAAACAATCAGTCCTAGCGACTGGTACACCATCCAATCTGCAGCCTATACGACTGTGAGACTGGAAGAAATAGATGGTGCTCGGCTACTACTGTCAACCACTTGGAAGAAGATCTTAGTAGGAGATCCTGGATAGACAGGGGGAACAATGTGGGACAAAACTCAAAATCATTTGGAAGAAAAAAAAAGTGGGGAACAGGTTTATTGGCCCGATGGAGCCTGGTGGAACCACTGAGACTATGGCCCCTAGCTGTCGTTCAGGTCTGGAATTGAACACACACCTGTAGCTTCCAGCCAAGCAGTAGACAGGCATACTAGTTGAGCATTTACCTGAGGTAGATACACTCCTTAGAGAGAACAAGTAAGAGAGAAAGAAGGGCTGCTCAGGCACAGGGAGACAGCTCAGGTGGTAGGAGTGCATGGAGGGATGGTCACAGGGAAGCGGTACCTATCGGGAGGAAGTGTGAGAGGAGATGTTGTATTGTGCTAAATAGTGGTCAATGTCATGA
Source organism: Orycteropus afer afer (assembly GCF_000298275.1). NCBI lineage: Eukaryota > Metazoa > Chordata > Mammalia > Tubulidentata > Orycteropodidae > Orycteropus > Orycteropus afer. Next base: position 2,707,277 of record NW_006921594.1, read on the forward strand.
GACAAAGTGTATGTGATCTACTGTATGGAAAATGTATTTGCTCTGTAAATTTTCACCCAAATCACAATAAAAATAAAAATTAAAAAAAAAGAAATTCAAGAAAAAAATATTCTTTAAATTTTTTAATATTTTAAGATAACAATAATTCAGATAAATATTTTATCTACTTTTTAATATGTATAAGATATAATGAGAAAGCCAGGAGACACAAGCCACATAACCCCAAAGTGGAGATTTAGACACTATATGGCAAATCCAATCAGTGATTAAGAAAATACTTTATAGAAGAAGGGTCAAAACAGAGGTTAAATCCTGCTTTGCCAACTTTGACAATTCATTTACTTTTATTGATCAAGTTAATTTTGTTGTTGTTACGTGCTGTGACGTAGGACCCGACTCATAGAGACCCCTCCTTGGGTTTCTGAGGCAGTATGACTACTGTTATGGTGTAAATGATGTATGTTCATGAAAATATATAACAATTACAAATACAACTGATTTCAAAGTATGGAATTATGTATCCTAAGGGGAAATGTCTTTAAAAACAAAATATTAATTGCTTGACTTAGAATTTATTATTATTTATATACTTATTTGCAGTGTTGCCTCCCCTCCTCTCCCATCCCTTGTAACCAACAAAGAGAGTTTCCTTCTATATATAAACCTTTTGAAATTACATTGAAGGAATTATTGTACTTTTGACTTTTTTTTAAGCTACTAATATTAGTCTTGCTCTCCATTATTAAAATTCCAGAAATTTGAGAGAAAATAATTGTTTCTAATTTCCTACTAAATAAAATTGCATGTTGACTCCAAATAAGAGATGGATTTTTTAATAAAAATTGTTAAGGAAGAGACATGTAAATGACTCCAAATGTGCCCCAAAGTTATATTCACAGTTAATTTAAAATTCTTATGTGTATCAAAAGACTTCTCCAAAGGAGTAAAAAGAGAACATACAGATGGGAAAAAATATTTGGCAATCACATATCCAAAAGGAGATTTTTCTCTAAATTTATAGAAGATTTCACTACCTTAACATCAAAAAGACAAACAATCCAATTCAAAAATGGGCAAAGGATACAAACTGACACTTCACCAAAGAAGATATTCATGCAGCCAACAAACACATGAAGAAATGCTCGCAGTCATTAGCTGTTTGTTATTGTTAGGTGCCGTTGAATTGGCTCCAACTCATAGTGACCCTATGTACAACAGAACTAAACACTGCCAGGTCCTGCTCCAGCCTCACAATACTTACTGTACCAGAGCCCATCATTGCAGCCACTATGTCAATCCATCTTGTTCAGGGCCTTCCCCTTTTTTGCTGACCCTTTACTTTAGGGACCATGATATCCTTCTTCAGGGAATGGTCCCTTGTGACAACATGACCAAAGTAGGTGAGATGAAGTCTGGTCATTCTCACTTCCAAGGAGCATTCTGGCTGCACTTCTTCCAGGACAGATTTGTTAGTTCTTTTGCCAGTCCATGATACTTTCAGTATTCTTTGCAAACACCACAACTCGAAAGCATGAACTCTACTTCAGTCTTCCTTATTCATTGTCCAACTCTCACATGCACATGAGGTGATTGAAAATACCATGGCTCGTGTCAGGTGCACCTTAGTCTTCAAAGAGACATCTTTGCTCTTCAGCACTTTAAAGAGATCTTTTGCAGCAGGCTTGCCCAGTGCAATACATTGTCTGATGTCTTGACTGCTTCTTCCATAGGTGTTGTGGAACCAAGCAATATGAAATCTTTGACAATTTCACACTTTTCTCCATTTATTATGATGCTGCTTATTGGCCCAATTGTGAAGATTTTTGTTTTATGTTGAGTTGCAATCCATACTGCAGACTGTAGTCTAATCTTCATCAGTAAGTGCTTCAAGTCATCCTCACTTTCAGCACACAAAGTTGTGTCATCTGCATATCACAGGTTGTTAATGAGTCTTCCTCCAATCCTGATGCCACACTCTTCTTCATATAGTCCAGCTTCTTGGACACACTCCATTCCTGATTTTAAACTGTGCAGTATCCCCTTGTTCTGTTCGAATGACAGCTTCTTGGTCTATGTACGGGGTCCTCATGGGCACAATTAAGTGTTCTGGAATTCCCATTCTCCTCAATGTTATCCATAATTTGTTATGATCCACAAAATCGAATGCTTTTGCATAGTCAATACAACACAAGTAAACATCTTTCTGGTATTCTTTGTTTCCAGCGAAGATCCATCTAACATCAACAATGATATCCTTCATTCCTTGTCCTCTTCTGAATCCAGCTTACATTTCTGGAGTTCTCTGTCAATATACTGCCACAACTGTCTTTGAATTATCTTCAGCAAGATTTTACTTGCATATGATATTAATGACATTGTTTGATAATTTCTAAATTCTGTGGGATCACCTTTCTTTAGAATGGGTACAAATATGGATATTTTCCAGTCAGTTGGCCAGGTAGCTGTCTTCCGAATTTCTTGCCATGGACAAATCAGTTCCTCCAGTGTGGTGGCATCCATTTGTTGAAACATTTCAATGGGTGTTCCATCAATTCCTGGAGCCAGTTCCTTCAGTGCAGCTTTGACTTCTTCCCTCATTATCACTGGTTCTTTTATTTATTCATTATTGTTTAAGACATTTATTAACAGATGCTTGCAGTTTGTTGCCTTTTTTGAAAAAATCAAGTTGTCAACTTTTATTACAAATTAAAAATGAGGTTCTTAAAAATCTCAACTTGACCAGATATGAAACAATTTAAAAATGTTTAAAGGTGCATTGAGAAAACCAGACTTTTTAAAAAAAAAAAAAAACATGTTTGTCATTGCCAAAAAGAGGCATCCTTAGGTAAAAATAATAACCCCATACTTCATAGATAATGCAGACAGTTCCAGTTATCTCATCAACGGGCATAAAGCAACCACTTAAGGTCTTCAGCTTCAATCTTCTGTTCATTTATTTTCTCTCTCTCTTTTTTTAAAGCATTTTATTGAAACATCATTTATGTAGAGTGAAAAACACAAAACTAAAGTCACTCCTTGGAAGGAAGATGGGGCAATCTACTTCCGTAGTGATACTGCCTCGGAAACCCAAGGAGGGGTCGCTATGAGTCGGGTCCAACTCG
>NW_006921594.1:2710873-2712037 GCF_000298275.1 Orycteropus afer afer
CCTCGGAAACCCAAGGAGGGGTCGCTATGAGTCGGGTCCGACTCGACGGCACATAACAACAACAACAACAATGGAATTGCTGGGTCAAATGATATGTCCAATTCCAGCTTTCTAAGCAATCGCCATACTGCTTTCCACAGTGGTTGTATCACTTCACAGTCCCACCAGCAGAGCATGAGAGTCCCAATCTCTCCACATCCCAGCCAACATTTGTTATTTTCTGTCTTATTGAACCTTGCCATCAGTGGTGGGCTGAGATGGTATATCATTGTTGTTTTGATTGGCATCTCTCTGATGGCCAGTGATTGTGAGCATTTCTTCATGTATCAGCTGGCCACCTGAATATCCTCCTGGTGAAGTGTCTATTCATGTCTTCTGCACATTTATCAATTGGATTGTTAATTCCGCGTTGGAGTTTTATATAAATCTTAGAGATAAGTCCCTTCCCAGATATGTAATTATCAGCAAATATGAATTTGTTGCTGTCATTTTTATGTGCCTTTTCGTGGTGTCGATTTCTTTGTTCCATATCATTTTCTAGGCTGAGCTCGTTTTGTTTATGAATCACGTTATCACTTGCTTTGTTGCTATTGTTTTAGTATTTGCTAAATATTTGTACTGGTTCTCTTTCATTTTGATGTGAATGTTTATCATTTTTCTTTGAGATTACCCTGTGATTTATAGTTTTCTTCTCAAGTTTAAAACTGTCCATTCTATCTTGTAGTTGTCTTGACATCCTTACCATCTGGAAGTTCTGTAATGACACAGGTTTTTTTTTCATCTTTTTGGTTTGTAGTTGTTCTCATTTGTCAGTTTGTGTCTCTGGTTCCCTATTTACAATCTTGTAGGCTTATTTACTTTGGATACTTCAGAGCTGGGTTGGTTTTTGGGTTACATCATCATGTGTGTTAATGGTCAGTTGTTGTTGGCTATTGTTGCTTCTCTGTCTAAAGGACTCCCTTTAGCATCCCTTATAAGGTTGGTCTGGTTTTAACAAATTCCCTTAATTTCTGCTTATCTGGAAATGTCCTAATTTCACTATCATATTTGAGGGATAATTTTGCTGGGTACATAATTCTTGGTTGGAAATTTTTCTCTTTCAGGGTTTTATATATACCATCCCATTGTCTTCTCACCTGCATTGTTTCTGCCAAGAAATCCGAG
>NW_006921594.1:2712647-2734684 GCF_000298275.1 Orycteropus afer afer
TAATTGGTGATTGCATGTTGGAGTGACTTGCCCACGATTTTCATTTTCTTTGTTTTATTTGTATGTTATCTATGCAAGCAGGGTACTGTGCTGTGCTCCTCTATTCACTAGTTGACAGCACTTACACACTCATCACCTATATCCTTTCCTGTTGTCAGCCCCTTGTATGTCCCTGCCCACCTTGGCAAACAGAATCTATTCTTAGGTCCCTGGAATCCAAATGAAAATGCTTTAAAATCCAAAATGGTTGCCACTTGTAAAGATTCAAAATGGCTGGGCCCTCAGTCACTTTAAATATCCAAAATGGCTGCTGCTTATAAACATTCAAAGCAGCTGCACCCTTGATCACTTTAAATATCCAAAATGGCTACTGCATGTAAACAATCAAAATGGCTGCACCCTCTGTACAGTGGAAAGTCAACAGCTCAGGTTGTCACCCTCCTTGCTATTTCCCTTCCTAGTCATAGGCCACCAGTGCAGTGGTCCCTGCAGCCCTTGGTGAGCAGGGCTGATCTTTAGGTCAATTCTCAGGTCCCAACACTACTTGGAAATATTCAGGCTGTTGATCCCATCAGAGTAGCTGACAGTCCACTGCTCTGACTGTCTCTGTACTCACTGTTTTCATTCAGGTTTTTCCAGCAGTTGGTGCCTAATCCACTTCTGTATACTTCCTTTTAAAGCTCAGGGCTCCAGGATTATCTTCTGTATCTCTGTCAATTGTTTTTTTTTTTTTTTTTCTTTGTTGAAGAGGGTCTGTGTTGCTTGTCTGCCTATTCCTTCATCTTACCAGAATCCTCTGCTCATTTCTTATTGCTGGAATTGCATTCATTTCTTCTTGTTGGATGATGAAACCAGATGGTGGTAGAGATGGTAAGCTGGCATTTACTCAGCCCTGCCCTGCTCTGCTCAGCCTTGGGAGCAGACGAATTCTCAGCCGGTAGATCAGCTGCTTTTGTCTCTTTGCCATCTTGCGGTTTAGGGTTTTCTGGGCATCTGTGTAGGTAATTGAAGTTCTGGCAGTACCAAGGTTGAGGCGGCTGCTGACCTTGGGTCTTGATTTTCTTTGTCCTCTTCCTTACCATCCTTTCTAGGCTGTCTTTGGCGAGGAGGGCCCTTGTGGAAATCATGGTCTATAACCCCGGTGCATATTCTGTCTCACTGGGCTGGCTACCTTGTTCTCCTGTACCCTGGTTGTCAGTACCCTCCATCACTTCTCCCTGCCCAGGAGGGTTGGAATACTGTGGCCCAGGCCCACAGGGTCTCCACAAGTATGGAGGTGGGAACCATCGCCTGCGGTAGGGCCCGTGCTGTTGGGCCTGGCCTTCGGGAGTACTAACCGATCCTTGGTTCTTTTCCCCACTCTCACTACTCTGGTAATTCTGCTGGTAATTCGTGGAGGACCCATACAATGTGGCTACAGTCTATAATGGTTCCAGTCTGCTGGATATTTACTGCCTTGCACTGGAACCCCACCAGGGCCTGGAACATTGCTGCCTCTGCACCCTTCTCTCCTTCAGCAACATCAAACCTCATGGTCTGTCCATCTCCTACACTGCGAAGGTACTTCCTGGGGTTATTCTTCTTTATGGCAGCCTGGTGTACAAATATGTCCTTGGTGTCATTCCTGTTGATGAAACCACATCTGTTTCTTACATTGAACCATTTTACTGTTTCCAAAACCTTTGTTGTGATGACTTTCTTGTTCCCACCAACAGGTGCTGCTGATGTGCAGCCGCCGGGCACATCGGCCGGGCTGCTGCTCTCTGCACTGCTGCCTGTGATGCTGGGCTTGGTGTTGGTAGCACTGAAGGTGGGGGCAGGAGGCTGCTGGGTCTTGGCCTCGCTGCTTATGGTTGTGGTGATGGTGACTGGGGCCCGCTGTGGCAGCTGCAGCTCCTCCCAGGCTGTGATGGTAACTAAGCCTGAAGCAGCAGTGGGGCTCAATATTAGTTCCTGACCACATGCCACCTCCTGAAATGGATGAATATCAACCAATTCTTTTTGGTGCAGTGATTCTGTGTATTCCTTACATCTTCTTTTGATGTTTGCTGCACCATTCAATATTTTGCCCATTGAATCTTTTAATATTGCAACTAGGGGTTTGAATTTTTTTTCTTAGTTCTTTCAGTTTGAGAAATGCCAAGCGTGTTCTTCCCTCTTGGTTTTCTAACTCCAGGTCTTTGCACATTTCACTGTAATAATTGACTTTGTCTTCTCAAGCTGCTTTTTGAAATCTTCTGTTCAGATCTTTAATCTTGTCAATTCTTCCATTTGCTTCACCTACTCTCAGTTCTGATAGCGTAGTGCCTAAGGCACTTGACCGCAAACCAGAAGAGTGGTTGTTCAAACCCACCAGCCACTCCTCGGAAGGAAGGTTGGGCAATCTACTTCCATACTGATACTGCCTCGGAAACCCAAGGAAGGGTCGCTATGACTTGGATCTAACTCCACGGCACATAACAACAACAAGATTTAGGGGCCATTTGTATTTACAAAGCATAAACTAGTAAAAGCTAATATAATAAGCTACATTTTGTGTAAGAAAGTGGGTTAATAAGAATTTATCTTCATATTTACATTTATGATATATGTAGAAGAATATACAATAAATGAATGACAATTTTTACATTTTAACTGTAAGCAGAGAGGAGAAGATGGGCAAGGATAGGACAGGAGAAAAGTTTTTCATTATCCTCGGAAGGAAGATGGGGCAATCTACTTCCGTAGTGATACTGCCTCGGAAACCCAAGGAGGGGTCGCTATGAGTCAGGTCCGACTCGACGGCACATAACAACAACAACAACAACAATATGTCCTTTTAAATTCTTCTGATTTTTGAACCATGAGAATAGATTACCTCATCTAAAAATATAACACATGTATAAATTGAGAGCAAAAAAAAAAAAAAGAAAAGTTATCATGACACCTCAAAGCTGCTAAAAACATCTGCTGTATCTCTTTCTAGGCACTCTGGTGGTGTAGTGGATGAGGCATTTCGCTGCTAAGCAGAAGGTAAGTGGTTCAAACCCACCAGCTGCTCTGCGGAAAGAAGATGCGGCAATCTACTTCCACAAAGGAAACCAAATTGGGATCGTTATGAGTCAAAATTGACTTGATGGCAGTGAGGGTTTTGTGTGTGTGTGTGTGTGTGTGTGTGTGTGTCTATTTCTAGTATTTTATTCTATGTATTTTAAAAGAAAAATGAATTATACTACACTTACTGTTTGCTAAACTTTCTTCCTCACTTAAAAGTGTATATGAAGGTGACTTCTCAAATGCTTACTAACCATTCAACACACAATGTCCAGTTTATTTATTTAGATCTACTCCAATATATTGTAGGAAGTTCTGGTAAAAGAGCACAGTCACTCATACATACAGCCATGGGCCAGTCTTCCAATATCTGCAGGTCATATGTTCAGCCAACTTCTGCCAAGACATACATGCAGGAGAGAAAGACCTTGGGCATTTGCCTGCACAGCCAGATCAACACAACAGGCCCCTGAGTGGCTTGGCTAGCTGTGTGGAAGGCAGAGGGATTCTGGTTATTTTTTTCCATATAGAAAGTAAGCTTCTTTAGGGTTTTGATAAGGGCATAGGCAAGTGTATTCTTCCTAAACATGGTTACTTTGTTTCTATAACATCAGAAATTTTCATCTCAAGCCAAAATGGAATTTGGGGACAAAAAGTTTTATCAGAAAACAGAAAATTTCTGCTTTCTTGTGAAAGAATATCTGAAGAGGGCATGGTAAGAATAGGGGACATTTGATATTTGGATTGAGGTTTTTACTATCTAGGGAGATGTGAGGTCATAGATATGGGGCAAGATTTCTGGCACTCACACTGTGCTTTGGGACCACAACACCATATCCTTGTCCCAAAAGCATCATAGCAAACTGTGTTTGTACTTTCATTCTTGTAATAGGTCACTTTTAACTTAACACATATCACCTTTGCACCAACAGTAAAGAGAAGGACATTTTGATGGTCTGTATATGTGTGTTTTAAACAATATAAACTGAAATCCACACATAACATCCAATTGCTAGAGTACATCACCGGAGTACCCAATGGAAGGAATTACTGTCAGGGTGTGTTTCTTCCTCCTCTAAAGATCCAGGGAATCAACTCAACTGGCCTGGAGGAGGGGGGTCCCTACAGACTTTCCAGTGATTTAGAAGTCCCAAGGCAGAATTTTCAATGCCAGGAGGTGATTTCGAGGGCTGTATTAGCCCATAAGCATGCCCAAGAGGACTAATGGGAACAGTGTAAGATTAAAAATATACATATATATATATATATATATATATATATATATATATATATCATAAAAGACAAGGAGAAGATGAAACAGATTCAGACTTCTCTGGCAGGTCTAAATAATTTAAAAGCACAAAGCACAGGCTTCTAGGATGGGGTAAGCACATCCAGCTGTGAATTAGAAGACCTATGTTTTATGAGTTTAACATTTTGGATGGTAACAAAGAAGGAAGGGGTTGAAAGCTATTCCAGAAGAGCAGATAAGAGAATGTTCGATTCTTGCTCTTCCTGACAGAGAAAGCAATGATTATGAGGATGGGTCATAAAGCTAGAAATAGTTCCTCATCTAAACAAAGGTGAGGAAGAACGAAAAAGACTTTTCTAAAGAGCTTCCAGTATTCTAAGTGAGGAGGCAGAAAATTAACATGACACTCATGCCTGAAATTTGCTGTATTATAGGGATGCATGATGTGTCATTGTGGGCACAAGGTTTAACTATGAACATGACACCAGGAAGTACTTTATAGTTGGATTTTGTGGTGTCAACATTTCCAAATTTAACTTTTGTTCTTGTATCTCAGAATTATTCTGGGAGATATGAAACCTAAGTAGGAAGAATATTATGGGGTAGGAGAAGTAGAAGTATGGGGGTCCAGGTTGTCACCATTGTAGCCATCACTTAGGACTGACTGGAAGCATTGCATGGAGAGAAAAGGACTAAGGAAGACATAAAACAACAGTAGAAACGTCCTGGGCTCAAGCTGAGATCTCTGCCTTGTATGAGGATGAGATTGGAAAAGAGGGAGGAGAAAGAAAAGAAGATGCTGATGGCAGGAATGAGGAAGCTGCCCAAGTAAAGCTTGGCCAGTCCAGTGGAACAATTTCAAAACCATGTTTCCTGGGTTCACAGGCAATCCAGCTGCCCTTTCAGCACCTTCACAACTCTACCTGCTGAAAAGGGCACATCATTTCCCCTTTGCAATTCCCTTTGGGAAGTGTGCTTCCAATTTGGACCAGTCACACCCATGATGTCAGCCTTCTAACACTCCATGACCAATATTGTCATGTCTGAATGATTGCTCTGAACAACTTCGCCAGCACTGTCAGTTTTATGTCAACATATTTTATAGCTGGCATCCTTAAGTAGTTGGGCAGGTTGGCACTAGTAGTATGGAATATTTCTGTCAAGCAATCCCATCGTTGACAACCTTCATTTAGGGAGACAATGTTGTCCCTGCAAAGGTTCAGCATTTATGAGCCCAGGACAGCCTCTGGCTAAGACTGGTATTTACTGCATGATAAAGCCGCAGAGGGAAAACTTCTCATTTTCCTTGAAGACATGTCTCCTAAAGCTGTTAGGAGTTATTGGCTGATCTGAGGACCATCAGAATGAAAACTCTATTTGAGTAAAAGGATACTGTTTCTCTGCCATATGTTTTAATCATCTTGGTCAATATTTTTGCCAGGTGATTTCTCCTTCTTTTATGTTCACACCACATTACCATTAATTTTTACTGATTGAGCCATATTGGACACATACGTTACATTTGTGGTCAGAAATCTGGTCATTTGGCAATTATATAGAAGTCCGACGTTTGGAGCTGCTTTTAAACCATATTTAATTTACTAACATTCCAACACATGACAGGAGCTACAAGTCCTGACACTAAAGTGTGAGATCATGGGCTCATTGTCTATCATGCCTGGAAATCAACCAGTCTGTGTTCATGAAACTCTTTTTGTTGCAAAGACTACTAGTATTGCTGTTATCACACAGCTTCAATCCCTTTAAAAAAAGAAAAAAAAAGATTCATATATTGGACTGTAACAGGTACCTCCAATTGTTAAAATGTATATATTTTTCTCTTGTGATATTTAATCAATTAAAAATTATTTCCTTGGTGTTTCAGAAGGGAACTGCCACTCACATTTCCATTTATGTTGAAAGAAGGTAAAGATGAAATAACTCATGCAAAATATGGGGAACATTTACAGTGTGAGTGACGAGAGAGACCTACAACACAGGCATCATTCTGGTGTTTGTGCTTTGAGAAGAAATGTTTCTGAGCCCAAGAAAAGGGCTGTATCACTTAGGGACACATAGTGGATCTGAGGTGGTTGGAGCCTCTCAAGGGAGCAAAAATAAACCTTCAGTGTTGGTGTCTTCAGAGTACAATTCCTACTAGCAATATTAGCATGTGCTAAGAGGATGAGGGTTTAAGCGTAGTGGAAACTCAGAATCCCTATTGTGGATGTGGTATTCCCAGGTGTAGTTTGAAAATATATCTTAGATAATTGTGATATTCACGTATATCACTTCTTGTCAAGAAATCATGATTTACTCCTCCAATAATCATAGTATATTTTAAAATGAAGGATAGAGATTACAAAAACATTTTAAGTAGTGATATTTAAGTAAAAAGGGAAATATTTTTCTTGGAATACTGTAAGAGATATATTCCTATCCTATGCTTTCTTTTTTTTTTTTTTGGAGCTCTGGTAGCATAGTGCCTAAAGGCACCTGACTGCTAACCAGAAGGCTGGTGGTTCAAACCCAGCAGCCGTTCCTCAGAAGGAAGGTTGGGCAATCTACTTCCATAGTGATACCACCTCAGAAACCCAAGGAGGGGTCGCTATGAGTTGGGTCTGACTCCATGGCACATAACAATAACAACAACAAAAAAAAAACAATATGCTATTTTTGGAGAGGGGTGCTTTGGGGTGTCCCACTCACTGAAGCAAAGGATATGTGCTTCAGAGATGGGGTGGATACAGCTAGAAGGCTCAATTTCTTTGAAAGAAAATAAAGCTTTAATGCCAGAGTTTCTAGAAAGAAAGAAAGAAAAAAAAAAAAAAAGAATTTTCTACAGTCTTCTTGTATATTAAGCCTAAAAACTTAAATCACAGCTTTAACCATATATTTAGAGAAGATACTTCTTTTGCCAGGAAAAGCCCTCAGCCACATGGCATACTGCCCTGAGGTCAGGAAGAGGATATCATAGGGAGGGAGATCCCAAAGTTGGCCCTGTCCTTCAGCACCTTAGACTGGAGAAGAGAGGAGAGAACACGGAAATCAGGTCTCAGGGTTCTTCCTCCCCAGTGAGTAAGCAAAGCTTTAGAATAGTGATGACCATGGTGGTGGTGGTGTTATGTGCCGTGGAGTTGGACCCAACTATAGCGACCTGTCCTTAGGTTTCCAAGGCAGTATCACTATGGAAGTAGATTGCCTCATCTTCCTTCTGAGGAGTGGCTGGTGGGTTTGAACCACCAGCCTTTTGGTTAGCAGTCAAGTGCCTTGGGAACTACGCTATCAGAGCTCCTGGTGATGACCATAGCACTCTTATAATACAATGGGAGCCATAGATAAGCACTATATGTGTAATTTTAAATTTTCTTGTAGCTGCACTGAAGAAAATAAAATGAAACAGGTGAGACTAAGTTTAATAATCTATTTTATTTAGCCCTATATCATCAAAATATCATTTCAGCATATACTAACATAAAATTAAGACAATCTTTTACATTCTTTTTACATATTGTCTTTGAAGTCCAGTGTGCATTTCACACTTACAACACATCTCAATTCAGATCAGCCACTTTGCAAGTGTGGTCTGTGGCAAAAATCAAAACCACTGCCATCGAGTCAATTCCAACTCACAGCGACCCCCATGGGTTTCCAAGGTATTAAATCTTTACAGATGTGGATTGCCTCATCTACCTTCCATGGAATGGCTGGTGGGTTTGAACTGCCAACCTTCTGGTTAGCAGTCCAATGCCTTAGGCACTGCACCACCAGAGCACTTTTATATTGGACATCAGAGCTTTAGTATATCATCAGATCAAAAAAAACAAAACAAACTCACTGCCATCGAGTTGATTCTGACTCATAGCTACCCCCTTTGTGTTTCCTAGGTGATAAATCTATACAGAAATAGATTACCCAGTCTTCCTTCCATGGAGTAGGTGGTGGGTTTGAACTGCTAGCTTTCTGGCTAGCAGTCAAATGACTTAGGCACTATGCCAAATAGAAAATATAAAAAATGCCAATCCTCAATTCAATTTCTTGACCTAAATCGCTCAGCATTGACACATTATGGCTGAAGGAGACCATCTATGCACCTTGGGCAATGTTATGGCTTCTTCCACCATCCCCACTAAGGCCTGTAGATGGTTTTTGGTAGATCCAGAAACTTTCCAGCCCAGGGACCAAATACAGACATTGAGATTTGAAGAGGATGTAGAGTCCTGGGCCAGGAACAAGAGTTCACCAAGAGCTATAGTATCAAGATTGGAACAAATGGCTAAGGACAGGGGCTAATAAAACCAACCTCACCTCAGCAGAAGAGTCCATTTGGGATCCAGAGGACAGAAGAGTCAAAGCCTCTTTTCTCTTATATAAGCCAAACCCATAGCTCCTCATTCATTTATGCAACAAGTTTGAAATGAGGGCCTTCTCAATGAAAGGCATTGATCTTGGTACTGGTGACCCAACTGTGGGGGGAAAAAACAAAACAACCCCCTCCTCTATGGAGATTATACTCTAGTTGAAGAAGACAACAATTGAAAGATTAAGAAAAAATACTATGCAAAATAAAGAGAGTATTACATGGTGATACGGACGATGGAAAAAGATACAGACTAAAACAGGAGGGAGGAGGGACAGGTGATTTAAGTAAGGTGATCGGGGAAGGAGTAGGGCCAGGGAAAGGGAAATCTTAGAGACCGAGAATTTTAGATTTTTTTCTTCTTTTCCTGCTTCCCAAGGTAGAGACAAGTAGGAAGGAAGGCTCAAAACAGAAGTCAGAGTAGTTTGTTGTTGTTGTTATGTGCCATGGAGTCGGACCCGACTCATAGTGACCCCTCCTTGGGTTTCCGAGGCAGTATCACTACGGAAGTAGAATGACCAATCTCTTCCTTCTGAGGAGTGACTGGTGGGTTTGAACTGCTAGCCTTCTGATTAGCAGTCAAGTACCGTAGGCACTATGCTACCAGAGCTTTATATTTGGTTCATCTGTGTTTAGGAGCTCTGGTGGAGTAGTGCCTAAGGCATTTGACTGCTAACCCAGAAGTCTGGTGGTTCAAACCCACCAGCCACTCCTGGGAAGGAAGATTGGGCAATCTACTTCCATAGTGATACCACCTCGGAAACCCAAGGAGGGGTCACTATGAGTCCCGACCGACTTGATGGCAGTGAGTTTGGTTTGATTTCGTGTAGAGTGGGAAGGTTGGGCAATCTACTTCCATAGTGACAGAGACATGGAAACCCAAGGAGGGGTCGCTATGAGGCAGATCCAGCTCCATGGCAGTGAGTTGCATTGCATTGTGTTGCAGTTAAAGCAGCTGCTCAAATTCATCTATATTTATATGGAAAGGACTGGTGGTATGTATTACAAACTATTAACTGTTTATCTCCTGGGGATATGGTAATTTTTTTTCTCAGGATTTTTTTCCATTTTCTAAATTTTGTATAGCCAACATAACACATTAATCAGGAAAAAACAAACCACAAAAACATTGTTTTTGAAGAAAACTAAAACCAGAAACAGATTCTTCTGCCATCTGATTGTACTTGTAAGTTAAATGGGTATACATAACCATATGTGAACTTCGGAACTCAATTCTTCTTTCTGTGTTCTCTCAGTAACAGTTACTCTAGCTCCCTCTTCTTTATCTTTTTGGACTAGTTTTCTTTTTTAATCTAAGTGTCCAAATTTGTTGAACTTGAATCTCCTCATTTGCATATTTCTGATACTCAGCATCTAGTATCTTATTGTGCTGACAGCATCTTTTGAGAAATGCTGACAGGTTTCAGTGGGGATGCACACTCACTGCCCATACACCATATATCATCAGTCGTGACACCTATCCCGGTCTGCCCCACCACCTCGTGGTGTGCTTTCTTCTGGAAACTTCTTGTGTGGATGAAATCCCCAAAGACATTCAGAGGGTCTGCCATCTGGAATACTGAAGTTGTCAGCACGGTGCTTCATATAGATTTATTTGCAGGCATCATCATGAGCACAAACACAACAGAGACAGCTGAGAGCTGGCTCAGAGAGCTCTTTTAACTCTCTGGGAGAAAGGCAGTGTACAAACTGAAATAATTACAGATGCCACTATTTTGAAGTGATACCAATTAAAGCTAATCAAACATCTTGATCTCCATTCAACCTCTGAGAACAATACGAATATTTTCATGAATATATGAACATGGACTGACATCCTATTAACCTGTTGGTCTTTATATTAACTGGTGTTAATACACAGAATTTTCTAAAGTGTTTTTTTGTTAATTGGGTTAAAATATGAAAGATTATATAACTACAAAAATGTAGCTGGTATTTTAGTAGGAATCTTCATCTATAAATTATTGATAATCCACATTTTCAAAAACAATTATAAATACCATGCATAAATGTCAGTCTTTTCTTTCAATGCTTATAAGCAATATGGAACCAGGGTCATATATTTTGGACAACTGAGAAATGTTTGTTATAAATTTAATGCTAGTGGCTGGTTCAGGACTCAAGTCTTCCCATTAATTCTTTTTCCTCCTTCAGTGTTTTGTACCAAGTATGTATGTATATAGGAAATACTAGCCAAATAGGAAACTAATTGCCATTCTTATAAATAAGAACCTAATGCCAGGCTCTGGGGACCTATAACCAGGAGACTTAATTGAAGCTTCTTATTTAGTTTTTTTCCACGTAAGCTACATTTTGCTAGAGAACTTTCAACAGATTTTGAGTCCACTTATAAACCAGCCACATGGGCAAAGATGGTGGGCATGCCTTACCCATCCAGTCAGAGAGCACAAAGTCACAGAGAAACTCACATGTGACTGGCCTCAGTTGGTTTCCATGCCATAGAGACGGGAGGCAGAAGAGAACTCTTTCCAAGGGAGCACAGGATGTAAAAGAGTAGGACAGCATAGTGTGTGATAAAACACAGTTAACACAAGCTCCAAGTTCATGATTTGGAGCTCTGAATGTGGAAACAGTTTTAAATATCCTAGCAAATTTATTTTGATTACATTGTTCTTTTTATGTAGGTATAAAAATGTTACGTACAAAGTCCATGTCTCAATAAATCTAAATAACTTTCAATAAGTATAAAATTAAGGTAAGAAAGCATTGTGTCATAGTTTAATTGAGAACATTCTTTCTTCCTTGAAATAAATATATGTGTATATTGTAATAAATATCAGGAGTTCTGCTACCAGTAATGGTAGACCAAGTTTTAGTAGATAAAACCTTCTGTTGAGAACATAAACAGAATAGAAAAATCTGAATCAAAAATTAAATCTCACTTTTCTGAAGGCATTGAAGAGTGAACAAGGCAGCTAGGACTTGAGAAGCAAAGATCCAAGAGAGAAGAGAAATTATTGCAGTGAGGCTGACATTCTGTGCTTTCCTACTCAAATACTTTTACCATTTTGTAAGTGACAAGACTCAGAAGGAAGGCTGGGCAATCTACTTCCATAGTGATACTGCCTCGGCAACCCAAGGAGGGGTCGCTATGAGTTGGGTCCCACTCGACGGCACATAACAACAACAACAAGAAGACAGAGATGCTGAGTAGAGAGCAATTTCTATGAGGTAGAGAAGGTGAGCAGAACTTTGATTGTCTGATGGGGCCGTGCCGGAAACAAAAATGGGGGTGAGGGGAATTATTTAGTAATGCCCAGTAAGGATTTATATAATAATCTGAGTAATCATTGTGCAAACTAACCATTGGGGGAGAACTAATATATTACAAACAAGATAATATAGCTGACGCCTGAATAAACTTGAATAAAAAAATTATTATTTAATTCCAGAAAAAAGAAAAATTGTAAAACTAGTGAGACAAATAGAAAGCAAATCTTAAAATGCTTTCAACCAAAATGTGTATCTCAACCAAAATACATCAATTATTATATTACATGTAAATCAAATATTCCAATTAGAAGACAAAGATTTTTGGGCAGGGGAAAATAATAAAATCTAAATGCATGCTGCTTATAAGAGATATATCTTAAATATGAGGTCACAGAAAGACTGAAAGAATGAAAACCTATATCTTCTATACCCTAGGCAAAAGAAAGTGGTATAATTATACTAATAGCAGACAAAATAAACATTAAGACAAGAAGTATGCTAGATATTGAGGGAAATTTTCTAAATGACAAGAGCCCATCTCTCAGGAAGATAGGACAATTTTAAATTATATTCAATAATATAGCTTTAAAATCTATAAAGCAAAAATTAACAAAATGGAAAGAAATAATCCACAATCATAGTGGGAAGTTGTAATATACCTCTCTCACAAACTAAGACAGTATGCAGACAAATAATTCAGTTAGTGCATAGAAGATGCAGGCAAAGCAGTCAACATGACAATCTATATAGAACACCACCCAATAATGTCAGAAGTGGAAACTTTTTCAAGTGTAAATTGACAACATAATGGGTAAGAAAATGTTTCAATGAATTTCAGAGGAGAATTGAAATCATTGAGCATATCTTCTCTGATCACAGCAGAGTTAAGCTAGAAATATAAAGAAAGTTATAATCAGAAAAATTCCTAAAATATTGAAAATTAAACTTTTAACAAACCTAAACCCCTTGCCTCCTCTACGCCGTTTGTGCACCTCCATCTCTGCTCTTAGTGCAGTTTAAGTCGTCTCTTAGCTCTGCATCTTCAGCCTTTTGTCTTAGTTCTCAGCCCAGCTTCCCTTCTGGGTGGCAGATGCCTACCGCCGAACCCAAACTCACTGCCGTCGGGTCGATTCTGACTCACAGCAACCCCTATTGCTTGTCCAAGGCTGTAAATCTTTTGTTCCTCCATGGAGTAGCTGGGGGTTTGAACTACTGACCCTTTGGTTAGCAGCCAAGTGCTTTAACCACTGCACCATCGGAGTTCCTTACAAATATCTATAGCAGAAGTTGTATCCCCAGATCCATTTGCAAAGGCAGGAAAGGACTTTGCTTTTTTGGTGTTTCTTTCAGACCAAGGAAATCTTTTCCAGAAACACATTCTGGAAAAGCCAGTCTGGCCTTCGGCCTTATTGACCTGAATTGCTGTACATACCCACGACACCTGTGCCTCAAGAAATCACCAGCAAGGGAACACGGAGGGCTTTGGTGAGAGAGATCCTTCATACTTCCTCTGAAAATTATGGCCACAGTAGGAGGGTGGATACCTGAACTGACGAGCGTTTTCTTTCCTAGGAGGAAAGAGGGGCCACGACTGTTCACAGTCAACAGGGTTTACTGTACTTTCCAACCAGATTGTAGGTAAGTGTTCTTGTTATGGAACCCATCTCTCTTTGTACTCCTGTCCTTGCCCCAGTCTGCCACCACCCTCAGCTTCTAGAACCTTGCTACATCCCAGGACACACCATTGTAACCATGTAGTTGCTGAATTGGACAATGTCTTAATAATATTATACTGTTTCTCATTAGGCTTCTTAGGAGTGGCTCCTGAGTCTCTTCAGAGTTAATTAACCTATGCAAGCCCATAAAGGGCCAACAACAGACTCAAAATCAAGACTGCACAACATCTGGCCCCTCTTCTTATGATCGATGCTTCCATGGTTAACCTCGGCTTCTGAAAATGGCATGAGGACCTCATCACACCAATTCTATGGTAGTGAACAAATCTTTTAATGTCATTTATGTCGCCAAAAGCACACTATGAAAAAAAATTTTCTCATTTTTTCATAAGGCTTGGTTCAACCCAATTAATTGTTCTAGTAACAGTACTCCTAATTTTTATCCAGTTGATTAACTAGAGAATAATCCAAATACATTTCCAATTATAAATCTTTCATGATTTGGGAGATTTTATACAAACGTACATTTGACTGTGCTAATTTAAAGCAAATATCCAAGTTGATTAAACATTCCCAAGATAAGAGGGATAAACCATTGGATTATATTATAGATCTAATCACCAATCATAAGCTGCTATATAGACAGAAATATTTTGGTGTATGTGTGTGTTTTGTTTTTTTTTTCAATAATTCTTTGAGAAACATTCCAGAAGGACTGTGGAAGTGGGTCAAGAATGTATGCACAAAACATTTGTATTCTTTACTGTGTAAACACTAATTTATTTATTGAAATATTATACTATTAAATATTTATTAAATAAATTAGCATTTTGCTGAGCTTCCCTCCAAAATCATTAATATGGTCCATGGCTAATGATAGAGTCAGGGCAATGATTGTTTCCACGTCTGTCTTCCAATTGTTTGCTAAGTATTTATTCACCCAGCCCAAGAGTTTAATCTAACTGCTCAGCTGTTCTCTGGACAGCTCATAAAGTAAAAGGTTTCTACAGCTTGGTGAGACTTGATTGAACTATACAGCTGATATTGTCCAATTTCCTTATTCTATAGATGAGTCTGAAAAGGGGGTTACACCTTGTCCAAGGCCTTGGAATGAACATTGTTTATAACATAAGGAAAAAGAGTTGTTTTTTAATGTGGAAGAGAAGGTTATTCATTAGAACCTAACTTGTTCGTGAATAGTTGGGTTTGTTGTTCATTTGTTTCCTTGCTTGTTTGCTTTTTTGTTTTTGCAAAGGTTGTTGTTGTTATGTGCCATCCAGTCCATTCCAATTCATTGTGATCGTATATGACAGAGTAAAATTGCCCCCACATGGTTTCCCAGGCTTTCGTTTTTACAGTAGCAGGCCACCCATTCTTCTCTCCCTCAGAGTCACTGAGTGGGTTCTACCATCTGACTTTTCAGTTAGCAGCTGAATGCATAACCATAGAGTCACTGGACTCCTTTGGAGATTCAATATCTTTACTTAATGTATTAACTCTGAAAGGAGCCCTGGTGGAACACTGGTTACAACCTAGCATACCTTTTGGGTTTCCTATTTTTAAAGCTATTCTGCCATATAGTGACCCTTCCTTGGGTTTCTGAGGCAGTATCTCTATAGAGGTAGATTGCTCCTGGTAGCATACTGCCTAAGGCACTTGACTGCTAACTAGAAGGCTGGTGGTTCAAACCCACCAGCCAATCCTCGGAAGGAAGATGGGGCAATCTACTTCGGTAGTGATACTGCCTCGGAAACCCAAGGAGGGGTCACTATGCATTGGGTCTGACTCGACAGCACATAACAACAACAACTGCCATATAGGGTCACTTGGTATGAGTCAAAATTGACTCAGTGGCAGACAACAACAACATTGTCCCTGAACTCCTATCTCCTACATTTGTTTTTTTCTGGCAAGAATTACTGGTGGAGCTTTTGTGCCTGGTGGAACCCTCCAAAGCTATTTTCTGATTTGTGCCGGGAGAAATTATTCTTAGAGAGTCCTCACTCACACTAGGCAGGAGAGAGCAATGGCCTAGAGACAGATACCTGAGTGCAGTGCCAGCAGCGGCCCGAGAGTGAAGAAGCATTTCAAAATTTTTGACTCCCTCAAGACCACCCCACATCCAGGAGCTGTGCCCTAGAAATCCAGCTTGCTGATGAATCTGGAGGTCTTGCTAAGACTGTGAGATATACAGAAATAAAGTTAAATATCTAACATCAAAGTCTACTGGAACAGGCAGCATGCAACCAAACCTCATCAGGGAAGTCATGGTCATATTCTGAATTGCACAGAGCCTCAGAGAGAGTGAGCATGGGTTGTGGAGTCATGAGGATCTGACACCGAATCATCTTTCAGAAGAGGTGTGGGGTCTTAGGGCAGGTTTCATAAATCTGAAAAGGAAACCCACATCCTTTACATTTGGTTTAAATATGTATGGTCCTTTTTGAAAATCTCATCAACTGTGGAAAAGAGATAAAGAAGGATGAGTCTCCAAACTGACCCAGTATAAAGTCTGAAGAGAGAGAGATTTATTTGTAAAGCTTATGGCCTGCAAAGGTATTGTCCATTCATCCTACGATTCTCAGAATCACTTGCAGAGCAAGCTAAGTGCAAACTATAAATAAGCAAATGGGCAGGTAAACAGAAACAGCAGACAGCAAAAAGTTCACGGGGCTGGGAAAGCATTAAACCTGTCCTTCCCACTGGAAAATGAGCAGAACACAGTCAACAGCTGAGGATATGCAGCCGCACGACACTCTCCAGGTAATGTGGAAACAAGACACAGCATCTGGAGATGACATTCCTCTGAAAATCTCAATTGGTCTCTCTATGGCTCAGATTTTAAGCATGAAACATATATTTCCTCTCATTTCTCTGCTTTTGTCAATATGAGAAAACATAACCCTTTCTCTAGTAATATCGTACAACATTTAAACAAGAGCATTTTCCACATGCAATTTAATATTATTTTCATATTTATGGTGAAAAGAAACATTATTTGTTTGACTTTTTTACGTGTGTGTGTGTGTGTGTATTTTTTCAAGTTTTCTCTGGTCCTCCTTGCCAACGTATCCCAAACTTTAGGCAGTTCATTACAACAGCTCTTTCTGAGACTTTTTCTTTATTATTATTCTGTAGAGTTCAATGGATGAATTTATTAATTGTGCGTAGAGATACTTCAAATAGAAAAAATACCCATAACATTTCTAAACACTTTGGCATACTAAGGTCTAAAAATATGATGAAACATTTATGCTGAATGCATAAATAACTAAAATTTTCAACTTTATATTTTTCTTACCAATTCAAACTCTAAATCTAATTTGGGAGAAGTCATATTTTTTTTTTTTCTTACGATTAAAGATCTTAGTTTTTTTTTTTTTTCCCAAGGAAATAATAACAGGCAGGAACTGGTCTTCCTGTTTTTAGCTTCCATATTGAGTGCTCAATTGTCAACTAAGGCTCTTCCCCTTTGTCATAGTTGGATTTACCCTACAACACTTTGTGATACCATACGTGCAATAGATGTTTTGAAAGTTATTCCAAGAATATATATTTTGTTTTAGAAAGCACAGTAAAAATAAATTTTACATAGGTAGACAGGCTGAATGATCAGGTATGTGTAGGCAAAAGGGAATATACGCATGACCATATGTAAGTTTGGCCAATGATATTTCTACATACATAATTATATGTGCCATAAGAATGTCCACATACATAATAGAGATAACAGGGGGCAAAGTTATGACAACTTCTTAGCCATGACCAACTACCCTGAGGGACTGAATTGTTGGGCCCCTGGGCTTAGGACCATGGCCACAAGGGACATCAAGCTCAGTTGAATAACATACTACACAAAAACATTGTTCTACATTCTACTTTGGTGGACAGCGACTGGGATCTTAAAAGCTTGGAAGTAGCCATCTACTATTCAACAATTGGTCTCTCTTCATCTGGAACAAAGAATGAAGAAAACCAAAGAAGCATGGAAACAGACAATATATTCAACTTACATGACCATGAGACCAGAAGAACTAGATGGTGTCCAGCTACAACTCACTGTCAAACACTCAGAACAGGATCAGTGTAGGGTGAAGTGGGAGAAAAATGTTGAACAAAATCCCAAATCATAATAAAGACCAGGCTTACTGGTCTGATAGAAACTGGTGAAACCCCTGAGACTATGGCTCCTAGTCACCCTTCCAGCTGGGAAATGAACTCATTCCTATGGCTTCCAGCCAAACAAAGACAGGCATATAAAATGAACACTTACACCAGGTAAATATACTCCTTAGAACAAATAACCATGGGAGATCAAAAGGGTTGTATTTGCACAGGGAGATGGCTCAGAGGACAGAAATGCATAGGAAAGAGGTACACAGGGAAAAGCTAACCACAGAGAGGAAGTGGGAAGAGAGCTGTTACATTATAGGGATTGCAATCAATGCCATGAAACAAAATATGTATGAACTGTTGTCTGGAAAGTGAATTTGCTCTGCAAACTTTCACCCAGATCACAGTGAAAATTTAAATAAATAAATAATATTTAACAGAGAATATTTTCCTCCCTCTTCCCCCCCCCCCAATCTCTTCTTATCCTTCGGTATGTGCAACATGATTATTTATATAGTTTTAATTAAGGACACATGTATTCCTTTTTTTTAAAAAAAAAAAAAAAAAACTGTCTTTCACCTAGCATGATTTTATAAATTTACCCTATATATTCATAATTACCAGCTGAATCAATCTTAGCAAGGAATTGGGTATCAAGTGTTTCAGTCAGAATCTTTTCATACCCTTGTAATTACTGTTTGAATGGCTGCATAATATTCTAATATGTTTTATGCCATAATTCAGTTAGGTATTTCTTCATCAGTGGATATCCGCACTGATTTTCTTGTCACTACCTTGCAGTACACATGATCCGTAGTCCTTTTCTACTTTGGAGTATTTCCTGAAGATATTTCCAAGAATAGATATTCTTAGAACATTTTGTGTCTAGCAATATACTGTCAAAGTGCTTTCCATCTTAAATCATCATCAGCAATTTGTGAGTTTAGTAATTTCCATACATCTCCATCAATATTTTTTATTTGCATTTTTTCTAACATTTAAAATATCTCATTATGCTTTTATGTTTTTCTTTTATTTAATAATTAATGGAAACTTTTTACATATCTTGGGTAAATGTTGTCCAGTGTATTTTAATGTGACATACATATTCTGTGTCAAGTAAATGTGCTCTGTTTGAAAATAAGGTCTTTGGAGATGTTATCAGTTAACATAAGGTCATCCTGGAGTAGGGGGGTTCTTAGTCCAATCTAACCAAAGCAAACCCACCGCCACCAAGTGATTTCAAGTCATAGTACAATCTGAGGAGATTCACACCCAAACCAAAGGAAAGGATCGTGTGACTATGGAATTATGCTGCAGCTGCTAGCCAAGGAACACCTGGAGCTACTGGAAGCTGAGTAAGACAAGAAAAGATCTTATCTCTGGGAATCTTTGGAGAGAACTTGACCTTGCTGACACCCTGAATTCAGACTACCAGCCTCCAAAGTGTGATATGATGCATTTCTTTTTTTAAAGCCACCCACGTTTGTTAAGGCAGCCCTAGAAAACGTATACAATTAATATGGCATTGTTGTTGTGTTGTTATGTGCCGTCGAGTCGGACCCGACTCATAGCGACCCCTCCTTGGGTTTCTGAGGCGGTATCACTATGGAAGTCGATTGCCCCATCTTCCTTGTGAGGCATTAGGACATGTAATTAAAACAAACTTTCAAAAATCTGCTCAGCTCTACTGGTATTAATAAGATGAACCATTGCATCTTAAGGAGAAGACAAGTCAGTAAAAACAAGAGTATGATGTTTTTCTGAAATGGACATGACTCCACATTTCAGCTACAGGCGGAATGAAGAGTATGATTTTTCACAGTTGGCAAAAATAAACAAAACTATTTGCAAATGAGTTTCGTCAGCCAAGCAGCTCTCACTGAGAACTTAGAAAATAAAAAGCTTTCCACAAAGATGTGTGGGATAGAAAATAATGTTCTCTGTTGGGTAGACCCATCAAGACACAGATCTGGAGAGCGTTGCTTGTTACGGTGCAGGACCATGAAAATCTATATGGTGTGTGGCGCCCCATAGGATGATGTAAAAGAGGTGATATTTTTAGCATTTATTACTTTTTCCTCCCTGAGAACATCCTTTGGTTTTAGGAAGAACTCATAGCAGACTCCCCAAGATCTATTCCCAGGCAGCCAGGCTCTGATTAAGCTCCCTGCCCCCAGACCCCCACACCATCACAACATATATTTCTTTTTTAGCAGTACAGTGCCTGAGTTTACACCATCCATCACTTTGAGTTTAGTTCTGATCATTCCTTTCAGAGGACTAATCCTCTATCTGGAAGGGAGTAACAACACATTGAAGCCATCCCCATCCATTAATATTGTTTCTTAGTGAGATTTCCCAGCAGTTCCTTCAAGCTTTGAGGAACAGTATAGTCAAAAGTTTAGCTTGCAAAGGGTAGCAAAGAAAACCAGTCTAGGAAGGAGTTTCCCCAAATTTTTTTCTCTAAAATTTCTAAGTGCTATTAATGTGTTTTCATGACCCATCAAATTTAGAGAGTCAGTACACTCTTCTATGTGCTTTATAAAGTCACCAGGCACATTATTTTCTATTTTAAAAGATCTAAGAAGTTTTCTAATAAAAAATCCATTTTAAAAAACTTTGTTGAATTTACCATGAATAAAAGCTATAATAACAGGATGTTGTTAGGCACCGTCAAGTCAATTTCAATGCCCAGCGACTCTATGTGACAGAGCAGAACCGCCCTATAGGGTTTTACAGGCTGAAACCATGGAGCTTCTAAACCAAAGAAACCAAACCCACTGCTATCAAGTAGATTCCAACTCATAACGACCCTCATTGGGTTTCTGAGGGGGTAAATCTTTACAGAAGGAGATTAACCATTCTTTATTGCATGGGGTGGCTAGTGGGTTTGAACCGCCAACCTTCTGGTTAGCAGTCAAGTGCTTTAGGCACTATGCCACCAGAGTTCCTTATGCTTCTAGCTGGGTTCAAACTGCTAACTTTTAGGTTAGCAGATGAGTGCTTAACCATTGCCACCAGGGTTCCTAGTAACAGAATGCCAATGGACAAGCGAGGAAAAAAAACAAAAAAAACATTACTTTTAGTGAAAGGGGGTGTGTATATCTCTCACAGTGGGACACAGTCTCTCTGATGAAGTCATTGATAAGGCAGAGCTAGAAAAGGTTGAGACCCACTGACAAGGGGAGATAGAATGCATATGCACCTAATTATTTCTAATTAGAAAAACCCCCAAAGTATAAGACACACAGCTTTAAAAATATTAAAAATTAAATACACGTTGTCATAAGTAATCATGTTGAGTGTAGCTTTTCCTGATGAGGTGCAATCAGGATATGATGGGAAAACACACTAAAGTTAGCATCAGAACTTCAGCGTTTGAGTTCCGGCTTTCCCACTTATTAGCTATATGATGTGAAAGATGTAATTTTAAAATTCTCCATACATGTAAGACATTATTATAATCTGAGATAGTCAGGAAATTGTGAGTACACTGTCAGGTCTGCAGAATCCTTATATGTTCTCCAAATAAGTAGAGCGTGGGAAGAATTTAAGATTCTTGTAGACTTGTTCCAGTTTAGAGCTATAAAGGAAAAAGACTCTATGAATACTTTTGTACAGGTCTTTTTATGAATATATTTTTTATTATATATGTTACCATATATAATCATTTTCCATTTCATTAGATGTTCATGTTTTTCTATGTCTTACAAAATGCTAATTTCTGGCCCAGTCTTCAATTAGATTTCTCATCTTTTTCTTCAGTAACATCTAATGCTATCCTGATTTCTTTTTGGCATTTGAGAATTGAAAAGCTACTTCTGAACCCTATAAGAGCAAAGATCGATTGATTTTTTTTTTTTTAATATTAATGGTAGAGGAAAAATGGACTTCTTTGAACAATCATGTGTCCACAAAAAGACCTGTACAAATGTGTTCATTAAAGTTTTATTCATTATAGCTCCAAATTGAAAAAAACAAATATCCATCCATAAGAGAATGACTAAGTACATCATGGTATATGCATACAATAGAATACCATAAAACAATAATTAAAAAAACATGAATTTCTAGTACATACAACATAATACACAGGTATTATCTAGAAAATGAAAGAAACACAAAAGATTCCATACTGAATAATCTCTATGTTGTTGTTGTTAAGTGCTGTCGAGTCATTTCTGACTCATAGCGACCCCACGCACAGCAGAACGAAACGCTGCCCGATCTCGCACCAGCCCCACAATCCCTGCTATACTTGAGCCCATCATTGCAGCCACTGTGTCAATCCATCTCGTTGAAGGCCTCCCCCTCTTTCGTCAACCCTCCACCCTACCAAGCATGA